>NW_021319151.1:291783-378350 GCF_001605985.2 Dendrobium catenatum | reverse complement strand
TAGACACACACACAAGAGGCATAACAAAATACTCTTCAAAACTAAATAGAAATGAGAAAAACATGATGAGAATAGCATAAAAGGATAATAAATGTATAATATTTAATAACATAAAAATTTATGTACTTGAAAGTATCATCAAAAGGTATCTACTAACATGAATTTAGATTCATTGTTTTTGATAGTGGAGTACAATCTCCACTGTCAAAATTATTTATATATTTCCATTTCTTCTCTTCTATATATATTTTATAAACAACATTCTTTGTTTTTAAAAATCTAAGACTATGGCAACACTCACCTCTTTTGATTCATAAAATGACTTGTTGACTTTCTCACACATACTACAAGCACCCATGCACAACTAATACACATAGCCCTAAATAGACACCCTCAAAATCTCATAATTGACAACATCATTCACTTAATATATTTATGGGAACTGATTTTAAAATCTAAATCATGTTTAAAATTTAATATAGTTTTATGCAAAATAACAAAATTTTAAACTTGATTTTACCCCAAAAAAGTGGAGGGATAGCATATTTTAATCATTAAACTATCTATTTCAAATTTTGTGCTTGATGTGGACCGATGCGACTCCCCTAGCTTCCATAGATCTTGTGAGTTTTTAAGAATTCTATGATTTATTATTTTTTAGTTACTAGTGAGTTTTTCTGTCTTCACTCGGGTTCTACGGCCTCTAGTTTTATGATTCATCCTCACACCTCGTGTGAGTTTTTTTTTAATGAGTTCTGTAGTGTCCTCTGTTTGAATATTTTAGGCGACTTTGACTTTTTTCCACGCAATCAAATCATGTAGCTCTGTATCAACTTATATTTAATTGATTAATGTATGTGATGAAACATATAACTTTTACGACTTGTACAAAACTTTTCATTTTCTAATTAGAACCAATCCATTTGTTCGTAATGCTATTTACTTAATTTTAGACATTTCTGCAACATCTCTATTGCTTTCGTTATCATTGAATGAGATCTCAATTCCGCCAAGGTTTCGTTAGATATCTAACAACTATAGTCCCTTTTTTCGATCAGGTTCCTCGACCACCGCGAACCTTGATTAGATCCAGGCTTCCTCTCCTTGATTTTATCTTATGGTTATCAAAATTTTGTGATTTTGTTGGTTCGCTACCCCTCGTGAGTTTTGGTCAATGAATTTTGTTCACTTTTCTTTCAACAATTTTTATAATTTCATGCAATGTTTTTGCATGCGACAAAGTGTGATTCCTTATTGTCTCATATATATATAATTAAAATAAATTTTGTATTTGATCTTAAGATTGTAAATAGTAGTCTCTGATTTGCCCAAAATATAATCTATGATGTTTTTTTTTTTTTTACTTTTTTTCTAGTTGGTTATGTCATCCATTTTACTTTCGCAAGTAAAATCATTGGTCAAATAAGCGATTTGAGGACTTAAGGATAAATTATCTCCTTGTATGAGCATGAGGTTTTATTTTATAGCTTTGAATTTCTTTCCTTTTTATAGTACTCTAAATTTAGTTATTTGGATAATTATGTGATTGATTTATTCAAGTTTGATATAATTTGAATTTAAAAAAAGTGTGGCTTTCAATTGATTTCTTGCGTTTATGATTATGAAATTTATGGGTTATTTCTAATAGAAAATCATTGAAACTTTTACCTTTTTGATGTTCTTAATGTTCATATTTGATATCATATCTTAAGATTGCATTATAATGCTAACAAGATATATTATCAACCATGTTACTATTTTATTATTGCTTCATCATCTCACCATATAGTGTCATTAAGTATTTTATCACAAAATTTGGCCATGTGCTTACAAGCTAGAAAAGCTAGAAAATTCTGGTTTTAGTCAAATTGTATTATGTCTAATTTACTTTATATCTTGAATCCTTTCCTCCTTTTATTTACTCCTATGAATCTAATTTTTAACATATCATTTTCATATTACCTAAATTGTCAAAATGACCATATTTTTGAAGTTATTTTTTAGCTTCGTTTGGGACGGCTTTCCTACTGGTTCTTAAATAGCTTTGTAGTACAAAAATTATTTTTTTTACAAGAAAGTTGTTTTAATAAGGAGTAAGAAAGCCGTCCCAAACGAACCCGAAATCATGTCTACTATTGATGGTGAAATACCAGATATATCTTATAAAGTTGAATATGCAGGTCTAATATCAACATTAAGAATTGTATCCAAGTATGGTTGACAAATATCAACTTAAAAATTGGTTGGAGCCAAATTTTCTTAAGCCAAACAACATTGATGTGGATCAATGTGGCTCTCGCGGCGTCCCGAAATCCCATGATTCCCACAAATCCTCTTGTCGTTCACTATTTTTCTACTACATGCTATTTCTCTCTTCAACTTTGAATTGGAGGTCTCTAGTTTGTTTGATTTGTTCTCTGTTCACTGCAACTTGTGGCTTTCTCGTCATCAATTTTCTGTAATCTCCTCTGTTCTTGTAATTTGTGAGACTTTCTGTGATTTTTGCAACTTGTGATCGAGTCTCACTACTCATTATTGACTCATATATGATTGATTGAAGGGGAATTTGTATTTGCATGGCGAAGAGCTTGAAGTTTGTACAAAATATAACTTTGTAGTATAAAATTTTTTAGTTCTAGTACATAATTTTTGGTCGAGAACAGACATAAAGCTTATGAACAAAATTATTGATGTGAAGGTCTCCTTTATCCAACTAGTTTGAAGTTACAATCAGAAAATTATTGGTTTGAAGAGGTTATGGAAGCTCTCAGCTGTGTTCCAAAGGTTCTTCTTGAGATTTGGATCCTCTTAATTTCTTCTTTTGAAGCTTGATTCCTATTATGATAGCTTTGGTCGACATAATAAGCATACTGATCTTTTTTGTCTTTTTTGTATTGGAGATAATATTATAATAAAGATATACTCCTCAAATAAATCTATATTTAAAAGAGAAAAATGATAAGATTGATCCCCTAACTTAATATGAAATACGTATCTAACTATATACAAGTACAAATTTGTCTATTGATTCTTTAAATAGGGACTACATTAATTCTTATGTGGGATTTTTATGTTGTCAAGTGTTGCAAAGATGAGGATGCTCAGGTGGATGAGTGCTTTACTCTTAAAGATATAATACGAAATGAGCATATACGTGAAAATGTTGGAGTAGCTCCAGTGGAAGATATGATTAGAGAGAGCTGCCTTAGATGGTTTGGTCGCATAAAACGACAGTCTTCGGATGACCCAGTTAGGAAAGTAGATATATTGGATTTGACTTATATTAAGAAAGGTAGAGGTAGACCTAAAAAGACTTGTTTTGAAAATATTAGAAATGACCTTTCTTTATTAGATTTAAATGAGAATTTGACTATTAACATTACACAATGGAGAAAAAAGATTCATATAACTGACCTCAAATAGTAGGATAAAGGCTTGATGTTGTTGCTGTAGCAAGTCAGGATACCATTTTGATATTTATGTCATATTCGAAAAAAGTCTCTTCATTATTGTGAACTACATTACCACATATGCTAACACTTCCCTTTTTTGATGCTAAATGCTCTTTACTTACTCAAAATTAAACCACTTTCAACACAATCTCCTCATATATGTTAAGAAATGCTTAAAAAATGTGATAACTTGATACTTTTGGTTTTAATTTCTTTGAAATTGGGATGTTGCAGTGAGCCATGAGAATCAGAAGGCACAGAAAATTCCAGCAATCAAACTTGAATCTTTGCTATCCAATGATGTTCTTATCTCAAAATTTCTTTCAATCAAGTATCAGAATTGCTGGAGCACTTATTTTTTCACAGAAAAAAATTGCTATCAGTCTTCCTTCTGAGAACTTCTTCCAGAATTTATGAAATCTGAAGGAATTTCATTGAAGATGGTGGATTTGGTGGTGTAAATGTTGATGCTTTCATATGTTATTATGATTATTGCAAATTAGATCCATTTGTTTCTTTTGCAATTTTCCAATTTGTATATTCCAAATGTGGCAATCAATCAGAAAGTTATGTTATTTTAGGACAGTTTGCATTAAAATAGGCTTAAGAGCCTTTAAATTTACGCTGAGATTAGTGTGGTTTATGATATTATATAGAAGCACTAATCTCAGCACAAATTCATGTGATATCCTCTCTCAATTTTTTCTTAAAATCTTCATCCATTGCATTGAATTAAGCACCCTTACATACATAATATAAAACATGGGAATTTACATGCATATCACTTTATTTCATACTATTTACATATAACACTTAAAATCTTAATATTACATGTCTACCACCCATAGAACAAATATGGGTGCATTGAATGAAACATTAAAGTTTATAGGGTGTTGCATGGAATGAAATATTAAAGTTTATAGGGTGGTATTGATGGTAAGAATAAAATATATGAGTGATATATTTGATATTAAAATTTTATATGAGTGGCATGAATGTAATATTAAAGTTTTATATATTAGATATGTAAATATCATCAAATAAAGTGATATGTATGTAAACCCCCTAAAAAAATGAACTAGGAGCAAATAGACTTACTAAAAAAAAAATTAAAATAACATTAAATTCTATTAATACAAATTTTGAACATTAATTATATTATCCCCTAACATACATTCTATATGTATATATATATATATATATTATTTATTTATCAAACATTAATTTCATAGAAGTTTATAAACTAAAATTTTGTTTGGGATGGTTTTCTTATTACTTCTTAAAACGGCTTTCTAGTACAAAAATTATAATTTTTGTACTAAAAAACTACTTGAAGAAGCAATAAGAAAATTGACTCAAACAAAGCCTAAGATTTTGTTTGGGACAATTTTCTTTTCTTCTTTTTAAAACAAGTTTTTAGCACAAAAAATTTCTTGAAGTAAATATTTTGTACTAAAATACTGTTTTAAAAAGTAGTAAGAAAACCGTCCTAAATGAAACCAAACCTAAATCTCTACAATTCTCCAGACTTAACAACCTTACAAACCTCAATATCTCCCTCGCCACCCCCTTCCTTCACCACCTTCACTTCCTCCACTCCCTTATACCTATAAAAACTCGCACAAATCACAAAATAAATCAAATTCACAACCCCCATCCCTGCAATCAAATAATAAAAATAATCAAGCCTTCCCTTATCAATATCATCCTCAAGCCAACTCCTCTTCCCTCCCCCATACGTCGCCTTCCTCACCACACTTATCAACAAGCTGCTCAAATAGCTTGCTCCGGCCAAGCTGCAAAAGAACAGAGATCCTGCCAATGTCTGCATGTGCTCCGGAAACTGTCGATTATAGAACTCTATCTGCCCCACCCCGTTAAACGCCTCTGCAACTCCCATGACTAACAATGGTGGCACCAACCACAGTACTGAAATCGCCACCCCTTCCAAAGACTTCTCCCTCCTCTTCTTCTCCACCATTGCCGCTGCCACCATCGACAAAATCGATATGAATAACCCCACCCCCTGCCTTTGCAGAAGCGTGATCCCTCCCTCAAGCTTCGTGATCCGGCGAGCAACTGGAACAATCACCATGTCGTAGACTGGAATGAAGAAGGTCAGTCCGAGCATGGAGATTGTTCCGACGGAACCAGGGGGGATCTTGAAGTGGGGACCTAGATGACGGTTCATTTTCATCGATTGGAGGACGGCGAAAGTCCATTGTTGGCCTAGGGCGATGAAGCAAATGATTCCGGAGGCCCAGATTGGTATGATGCGGATCAAACACTTCACTTCTTCGACCTGTTGAAGGGTGCAGAGTCGCCAGGAGCTCGGCGGTGAGCCGATAGAAGGGGACAAGATGGCAGCTTTGGTGAGGAAAGGGAAGCTGTGGGTCAGTGGGAGAGGGGTGACATAACGGTCGTCGTGTGAGATTGGGTTGTAGAGTGCGGCGGTGGAGGAGGGGAGAGGGAGGCGGCGGTTATGGAAGGCGGCGACGAATACTTGGGCGATGCCGGAGAAGACACTGCCGTTGGGAGGGACATGAACGTAAAGAGGCGTGCCGAGGAAGAAGAGGATGAGGGCGAGGAGCATGAGGCTTGTGGGAATGCCGAAGCCAATGGACCAACTGATGGAGTCTTGGACATAGACCATCACAGTCATGGCAATGAACAGAGCAAGAGTTGAGGTGAAGTAGTACCTGTTGGAATTATCAATATTTATTAGAACATAAATAAATGAAATTATAATAAAATAGAAATTTTTAATAAATGATCACACTTTCATGATCAACATGTTTTTGATCATATTTGAGACGACCCAAAAAATATATACGAACCTGATCCAAAAATTTTGGGTTAGGATCAATCTGAATCAGAAATGGGTCGGATTCGGGTTCAACAAATTGACCCGTTTCAAAAATCGAGTCGAATTTGGGTTGACACAAAAACCTGAAATTGACCCATTTTTACACGAAAATCAAGAATTACCCTTTTTTGACCCAAAAATCAGAGATTGACTTATTGTTTTGACCCAAAAACTATTAATTTTTAATCGGCCCTGGGTCATTCGGGTTGTGTCGGGTTGACCTGGACCCGAAATGGGTCGGATTCGTATCTCAAAAATAGACCCGTTTGCAAAAATGGGTCAAGTTCGGAGAATCGGATTGACCTAAATAGCATCGGGTCAGTTTCGAGTTCAACCCGAACCTGACCCATGACTCGAAATTGACACCCATAATGTTAGGGTGGCTTTCTTCCGCTTCTCAAAGCAACTTTTTTGTATACAATTTTTTATTTTTAAAAGCAGTAAGAAAACCGTCTCAAACAAAGTTGTTTAAAGTTGTTTCTTAATGCAACTTTCTTACTAATGAAAGCAATAAAAAAGCTGTCGCAAACGAAGCTTCAGGGTTCGTTTGTGACAGTTTTCTTATTGCTTTTTAAGAATTTGTTTGGGACTATTTTTTATTGTTTTTTAAAACAACTTTTTAGTACAAAAAATTTAATTTTTATACTAAAATTTGCTTTAAGAAGCAGCAAAAAAGTTGTCTCAAATGAAGCCTAAATAAGCTTTCTAGTACAAAATTTTAATTAATTTTTGTACTAGAAAGTTTCTTTAAGAAACATCAAATAAATCATACCAAACGAAGCCTCACTCTCAACAATTCGGATTAAAGTTTTTAATGTTAAAATTATTTATTAAAAATATTAAATAGTAATTTTTTAATTAGTAGTATCACTTGCATTGGTAATTTTTAGTTTATTAAGTCAATTTAATTATAAATTTAAGAAATAAATAACCGGTGCTTCGAATACGAATCTCTGATGAGAAAATTATCGTCTTAAATCGTAAATATATATAATTGAAAATTTTTATTGAATTTTTGAAAGTGATTTATGTTATAATAAATTCCTAAAACTTAGCTTAATATTTTCACCCTTATTATAAATTATTAGATAAGGATGAATATCAAGTTTAGGATAGACCAAAGTTTCTTTTGGTATGATTTTCTTAATATTTCTTAAATATTTTTTAGTACAAAATTTTTAATTTTTATACTAAAAGCTACTTTAAGAGGCAATAAGAAAGACGTCCCAAAAGAAACCCAACTCTCACATTTGTTGGGTGCACCTTTCACATCAAGGCTTTGTTTGGGACGACTTTACTACTATTTTTCGAAACATCTTTCTAATTTTGGTACTAAAAAACTGTTTTTAGAAGTAGTAAGAAAGCCTTCCCAAATGAAGCCTAATTATTTCTCCCTAAAATTATTTTGTGTGGACGCCGAACTCCGCCAGGAGACCAACAAGAATGCGCCACATCACCTCTTGCTCGATACTGCTGTTTGGTAGTGCTCAGTAGCACGGCTCAGTACTGCTGACGGGGCTCATTCTTGTTAGTCTTTGAATGACGTTTTACATCTGGTCTCCGCACATATAGGGGTGTCAATATTTGACACGACACGAAAATCCGACCCGGAAAATCCAGGTTGAACCCAACCCGATTTAAAAACGGGTCGGGTTCGGGTTCCATAAATTGACCCGTTTAAAAAACGCGAGTCCCCCGCTGTCGTTCCGGCGCCCGCAACCCAAACCGGGTTGGGTCGGGTCCTGGTTCGATTTTCCGACCCGTTTGTCTACCCGAGTCGGGTTAGGGTCGACCCGTTTGAACCCGGGTCAGTTCCAGATTCGACCCGAACCCGACCCGTGACCCGAAATTGACACCCCTACGCACATACTAATTTCTCATTTCTAAGTCACATTTTAAATAAATAATATAATGTTTCCATCCGTACCAGTTGAAGAAGCGTTTGAGGCCTTCTTGGCCCTTTTCGGAGGTTCGATCGAACTGGTCGACACCGAAGGGAAGGCTGCAGGGGCGGATGCCGCCAGCGCCGACGACTAGAAGAGCCATGGAAAGGTAGAGGATGCCGAGGTGGAGGCCGGAGGCGGTCGAGCAGGGCACAGAGTTCGCCGCCGGCGAGGAGCAGCGTGGTGGCCGGAGCTGGGGGACGGCAGCGCTGAGCGTCAGCGTCAGCATTCCCTGACCGGAGAAAAGAATTCCTTTTTAATAAAATATAAAGATGCGAATAAAAAGAAGTAATTTCTTAAAAAAAAACATTAGCAGTCTCAAACAAATCTTAAGAAATACAAAATAAATATTTTTATAAAATTTATTTCCATGTTACTCAATAATTGTAATAAATGATGCTTAATTGCTTATTCAATCATGGCGTTTATTTTATTGATTGATAATGTTGAGCGCGGCATCACGTGTTTACTTTTATATTACGATGTTGATAATAATTTTTAAATTTGTTATTAACACTCACATCTTATTACGTGCATAAGATATGAATTAAATATATATATTTTTTTATTTTTAAATCATATCTTATTATTCATTATCATACACTTGTCATAAAAATTATAGCAAAATTTAACTTTAATGTTATTTGAGATTAAAAAAAATGTCACCTCAGCGGCTTAGCTGAGTTCATGGGCGAGCGTGATTGAGAACCTCTCAACTTATGTTCGATTCTTCTCTCTCATGTGACGGACTCTTTAAGTGGGGAGAAATTAACTATGTGGTTGTGCTCCTGTGGGGTTGGTTGCTGGTAGGCCCACCGATGTATTAGTTACGCTGTCTTGCACCTCCCTTAGGGGTGGCATCGGGTAGATATCCTGTGTTTAGAAAAAAAAAAGTCCCTTCTTTCTTTTATTCAAAAAATATACACGAAAGTTCATTTTAGATCAAATTACTCCTCTTTTGAATTCAGGAATTGCTTTTTGAGGTCAACCATACGAACACCACTTGAATATTTTTCATATCAAATTAGAGTATGGGTTAATGAATCTTATTAGATTTCATTAAGACGGGAGGGCGCACTGACGGTATGAACATCGATATTTCACGGATGTAGCTTGCATGATGAAGGCAACAATAGGTAGAGGCTTGTTGTGGATTGCATCACGATGCAGAGTGTGTGAAGGCCGAACAAAATTCAAATATTATTCAAATTAGATTCAAATAACAACGTAATAATATTCGAATAAAGTTCGATAAAATTGATTCGAATCTTGTCGAAATTTGATTCAAATGAATTTTGATTTAGGCTTTGTTTGGGGCGGCTTTCTTTCTGCTTCTTTAAATAATTTTTTAGTACAAAATTATAAAAATTTGTACTCGAAAACTACTTTAAGAAGAAATATAAAAATTATTTCAAAACAAAACCTTAATATATTCTTGATGGATTTGGATAAGCATTCTGTTATTTAAAAGAGGACTAATTTGATCCGAATCGATATTTCGGATATATTTTCACATTATTAAAAAAAATAATAGCAACATATTAATTTTAGTCATTATTGGTTGTTTTATTAACAATTATTCTAAACGTTTAGGATTGTGAACGGGTTAAGTCGAGTCGAGTTCTCGCTCAATTGAGTCAAATTAATTTAGTTTATATTGAGCTCGAACTTGACTTAAGCTCATTTGATGAGCTCGAGTGAAATATATGTGGCTCGAGTCCGACTCAAATGCGCAAACTAGATAAGAAAGTTTAAGATTGACTCATTTTAATAATTAATTATGTTAATATAAATGTTGGTGTGTTAATTAATATTAATAAAGCCGGTTTAGCAAGCTCATGGCAGAGCTGCATCAAGCTCGAGCTTGAACTTGTATAGTATATGAGCTTGAATTCGAATCTGTTGCTCGATAAGCTGGACTCACGAGTCGAGTTCGAAGTAGCTCATAAGTAAGCTTGGCTCGCTCGTACCCCAACTAACATTGTTAATGATTTGAAGGGTCCACATTAATTTATATGATGTCAACATTTGTCATTTTAAAAAAAGACGGACTATTTTAAGTTTCGTTTGTGACAGCTTTTTTACTGCTT
Source organism: Dendrobium catenatum (assembly GCF_001605985.2). Classification (NCBI taxonomy): domain Eukaryota; kingdom Viridiplantae; phylum Streptophyta; class Magnoliopsida; order Asparagales; family Orchidaceae; genus Dendrobium; species Dendrobium catenatum. The sequence continues at coordinate 367,999 of NW_021319151.1, read as the reverse complement.
CTTAAAGCACCTTCTACTATAAAAAATTAAAATTTTATACTAAAATGTTGTTTTAAGAGTATGAAAGCTGTCCCAAATGAAGCCTTTAGTTTATATTAAGGCCTCATTATAGATGGCTTTCTTAATGCTTCTTAAAACGACTTTTTAGTATAAAAACTAATTTTTTTTGTACTAAATAGCCGTTTTAAGAAGCATCAAGAAAACCATCCCAAACGAAATCTAGAAGTCGGATCAAATTAGTATATTTATATAATCAAAAACTATTTTGACCATTCCTAAAAAAAATTAAAGGACTAATTCAATATTTTTGTTCTTTAATGAAAAAGTAAAAAAAAATAAATATATATAAATACAGAAAGAAAGAATTTATTATATTTACCAAGAAAGAGATGATGGAGGAAAAAGCCAGAGTGTTGAATCTGCCTGCATAAGCATCTGAGAGGAAGGCGCCAACCAACGGTGCAAAGTTGGTTGTTCCAAAGAAAATATTGACCACGTTAGCTGCCTCCACCTGCTCCATATGGAACTCGCTCACCAAATACACTGTGAAGTTCGCCAGCAGACCTGCGCCGGCGAGCTTCTCAAAGGTCTCATTTCCTGCACAAATTATCACCAAAATAAATAATTTTTTAATTATATTTCCATGCTGATATATAATTTATGAAAATAAAAATTTTATATGATTAATGTTTTGCTTGCCACAGGTTTCTTACTAGTTTCTTAGTATTTTTTTTTTGTGAAAGATGCATCATAAAATAGGAAGAAAGTTGTCTGAAATAAAGTCGGATTTCTTACTATTTTGTTTTTAGATTAATTATTTTTTCATTGAATTTAAGATATTTTTTGTCATAAGAAGCAATTTTCTACTACAGCTTTCTAAAAAGTCATGTTTTCACAACGTCTTGACAATAACATTTATAAAAAACTGGAACCGTCCTAAAGGTTTTGTTTGGGACGGTTTTCTTACTGCTTTGTGAAGCGGCTTTATTGTACGAAAATTTAAAATTTTGTATTATGAAGCCGCTTTAAAAAGCAGAAAGAAAGTCGTTCCAAATGAAGCCTAAAGCTTCATTCGGAATAGATTTTGAAAACAATAAAAAAGCCACCCAAATGAAACTTAAGACTGGGACAGCTTTTTTATTGCTTCTTAAAACAGTTTTTTAGTATTAAAAAGCTGCTTTAAGAAGCAATAATAAAGCTGTTCATTTGAGACAATTTTTTAACTGTTTTCTAAATCTAACTTTTTATAAAAAAAATTTAATTAAAAATTTTTGTACTTAAAAAGTGCTTTAAAAAAATATTAAGAAATCTTTTCTAAATCAGAAAATTTTCTTGCATAGAAACTCTTCTCCATCAGGATCTGAGCCAAAACTAAGAACTGCAACAGAAAATTACCAATATGATTGAAACGAATCATGAAAAGTAAATTTTTTTCCTACCTATTATGTAAGGCATGCATTTCCAGCCGCTGTGTTTTTTCCCCTTTGGCTTCTCCGCCATCTCCTCCGGCGGCGGTGACAGAGAGGGTGGCGGCGACGGGCGTCTGATCAAGTAACTCAGCAAATCAGCTAACGATCTCTTCATCTTTCTCTTCCTCTTGTTCGCTCGATCTCTTCAGCTCAGTGAACACACAGTGCTTTTATAACAGATCGAGTGGTTAGACAGACCAATCTGTGCGACAACCGGGGTTACAGCTGCCCTTCGTGCGTTAAATGGCCGAGGAAAAAAAGGAGATTTTTTTTATTTATTATTATTATATAAGCTAAACAGTTACAGGCTTACAGCAAACAAATAATTGGGGATTTGAATATTAGAATTTCTAATTTAAATGCCTCTCATAATACTATAATAGTAAAATTTGAGGAAAAAAAAATATCAGCTGTTTATTATTTAGGAAAATATATCTAAAAGTACATTTCAAATTAAAATACTCTTTTTTATTTACACAGATTAGTTATTGAAGATGGTTATGAATGAATTTGGTTCAAACCGGTTCGAATTTGAACCTTACTTGTGAGCGCCCAAATCTGTGTACTTTGATAAGTCAACGAGATAAAGGTGAATTACCCGAAATATCAACGGACATCTACAAAGGGGCACTCGCCTCATGTGCACTCACCATAAAAATACTCGCTTAAAGAGAACTCATCTTGAGGGCAAATTATTGCATCCGGTCACCGGACGCGGAGATAGGTCCGGATATTAATAAAATATTATTTTAAATTAAGCGCATCAAAAGCGCAGGTGAAGCGCAACTAAAACACAACTAAAGCGCAAGTCAAAAGCGCAGGTGACGTGGCAAAATTTTATTGGAAGTCCGAACCTATTATCCGCGTCCGGTGACCGGATGCAATAATTTGCCCATCTTAAGAGCACTAATCAAGGGGGTAATATTCTTTGTTGGATCCAAATTTATCTATGGATGATATTTGACTCTTCTATTATGTTGAGCATGCTAAAGCAAAAGAATAGATAGAGGGAATAAGTAAGTATGGAGAGTATGTGAGAAGCTAAGATGTCTTTATGAATGATAAAAATAACATAAAATCTCAAATATGTTTCTTAATATCTAGAAATTAACATTATATTATTTAAATATAAAAAATATAATGTATTACTTTTTAAAAGCTTAATTAGAAGATGACAAATTTTTAAAAGGAGTTATTAAAATTAGCACAAGGAACATTGATAAAGCATCAAATAATTTTTCATCGTCGTGCACAAGTTTCGAGGTAAATTTGAATCGAAAATTTTTAAATATAATACGAGATCATTCGAACTCCGAATTTAGCGAACTTATAGTCGACCTAAACGTCTTAAAAAGTCAAATCCAATGACACCTAATTCGACCCAATACAAACCCAAATGAGTCCAAATCAAAGACCCAAAGCGCATTTGGAAGGTTCAAACTATAAATTGGACAATCTAATGATGTTTAAATGTGACATGCTTATAGTCGAATCAAGCGGCTCAATGAGATAAATCAAATGAGTCCAATATTGTCAAATTCTTACATCATTAAGACTCCCAATTTCTAGATAAATGATCCACAATCAAGAGAATCGATTTTGACCGTCCATTAAAAACACGCTATACATGCCTTTGAGCTTCCTCCTATTTACTAGTCATGTCACTCACAAAAAAATATAAATAGACCCCTCATTCTTCACTAAAGAGGGGGGAAGGAAGGAAAAGAAGAAAGGAGAGGAAGCGAAATATGAAATTTCTCTTGCCACCAAGCTCCTCGACCACCGACCGTCACCATACTTTTGCCAGACTTACGCCCGAACACCAACCAATTAATTGTCGCAAGATTTCATTCTGAAGATCGTTGCCTGCCAAATACGACCCTTTTGACCACCGCGTTGACTACAATCTTTTCGTCCTCAGTTGTCCACCGACTACGATTCTTCTGACCTCAATAGCTTGACTACGGTCCTTCCAACCATTATCGCTCAATAACAATCTTCCAGACCTTAGTCGCCAGTTGACTACGGTCCTTCTGACTACCGTCGCTCGACTACAGTTTTTATGACCTCAGTCACCCGTCGACTAGAGTCTCTCCGATCAACATCTCCAGACTACGATTGCTTAATTTTACTGATATATAATTAAGTTTATTTAAATTTCATCATATTTTTATATAAATATTTAAAATGTCTTTAAATACATTAATATATGCATAAATTTTTATTTTGTTGTATATGATATTATTTTGATAAAAAATTGAGTAATTTTAATTTTATTAGATTCCTTAGATTTTGTAGATAAAAATGTATAGGTTACATGACTCACTTTGGAGCTAAATTAAATTTATAATAATTTTTTAAACTTTGATTTACATATATACCACTTAATACTATTCTATTTACATATTTAACATCTAAAACTTTAATATTACATACATACCACCCATGGTTCATTTTCATACCAAATATGAGTGGTAGAAATGAAATATATGAGTGGTAGGAAAAAAATATAATTGGTATATTTGATATTAAAATAATATAGGGTGGTGGTATGCATGTAATATTAAAGTTTTAGGTGTTAGATATGTAAATAGTATGTTATGAAGTGGTATGTATGTAAATTTCCCTTGATTTTGATGTTATATGCTAGGTAGTCGTTTTTGCCTTATTTTAGATGCATATGACAACTTTTTAACTTTTCCAAATGACTAGCCATTTTATAGCCATCTAAAATTTATATTTATTTACTATAAATGAATTTTTAATCGAATATTATATTATTAGTTAATAAAATAATATTAGATTATTAATTTTATTCAAAATTGACTTTACATACTCTTCTTGATACATCATCAAAAAATTACATTGATCGAGCACGAATCTCGAGGCAAAATCAAGTTGGAAACTTCAAAAAATAGATCGGAGACCATCTGAAATCAGATTTCAGCAAACTTAAACTTACAGTCGAACTGAGCGTCTTAGAAACAAAAACCCAACGACACCAAAATCGACTCAATCCGAGCCGAAATGAGTCCAAATCAAAGACCCGAAACACTTTTGGAAGGATCAAACCACAATTTGGGTTACCAAACAATCTTCAATCATGACATGCTCAATAACCATTTAGATGGACTTTATAGTATCTCTCTTTTTTATTAGTATCAAATTAAATTTCCTAAAGGTTTAATTTCGACTCTCTCTATAAAAATAAAATTTAGTAGTTATTCGTAAGAAAGGTTAAAGCAGAACTCATCGTAACTCGACATAGAATTTGCTTCGTTGTTTCTGTTGAGGCTGAAGGATTCACCTTCATTTCTTTGGTTTCTTAGACAATTTAAATTTAGTTGAAATCAAAAAAAGAAGAAGAATCCCATTTCTAATTCTCTATCTCGTGGATCTAGATTATCTGCCTCTCCCAACGAATCGGCCGGGATCATTTCGGCATAGGGGTTAGGGTTTGAAGGGTTCAAGATTTGTTCTTTCCCAATCATTTTCTATACTTTGTAGATATGAGCTTCCAGGATCTGGAATCCGGTCGGCAGCTTCAGGGTAGGAAGAATCTCATCAACGGCAAGCAGGATCCAACACAGGCCGTAGCCGCCGGAGTGTTCCAGATCAACACTGCCGTTTCCACGTTCCAGCGTTTAGTCAACACGCTCGGAACCCCAAAGGATACACCTGAGCTTCGCGAGAAACTGTAAGCTTCCTCAGTTCTAATCGCTCTGGTTTCCGTTTTTCAAATTTGAAATACGACTCTCTCGTTGTAAGAATCTTACTTCTGTCGTGGGATAAATTGGGCAAAAAAGGATGTTGGTGAGCCTGTGCCGCGTTGGATTCCATGGTGTTGGCTTTGGGGTTTATTGGTCCGTAATAACTATTACTTGCTTCATCGTTCTGGTATTTCTGTCTTTAGATATAACAATTTCGATTAGGGTTAATATGAAGATTTAAAATAGCTAAAGGTAGGATTTTGAATGAAAGGGATGAAGCCAGTGTTTCATAAAACTTGCAGTTTTGCTTATGAGGTTCTGGACTTGTAGCGTTGATTGGTTTATGCTTTCGTCCGCATGAATTAAGCTGGTATTGCTAATGTGCAAGTCCTGATTTGTCCTTTGTCTTCCAATAAGATGGGAGGGATTCAATTTCTTCGAAGAAAGCTTTGACCGTAGTAGATATAACATGTACGGACCTTGCACGGACAACATGATAATGCTATTCGGAACTTTTAGCGGGCAAACTAGTCTATACTGTTATTTTAAAGAAGTTTTCTTAAAATGTTGTGAAGAAAATCTGTGGTGCCATGTGCATCGGAATTTTGATCACACAACTATTCTATTTTTTGCTTTTTGCTGGTAGCCGCTTGTAATGCGCATGAATATATTTTGTGTAGAATTCCTTTAGATTTCATTAACGAAAGTGATTTTTTCCCCCTTATGGCCTCCTGAAACTTTAATATTTTTTGTGGTTTCTATTTCTTTCCTGCTTATGAACTAGCATTAAATTTTGAAGTTTTTAATAAGCTTTTGAGAATTGACCTCTCTGATTGAGATTTATTTTCAACACGATCATCTTCAGGATGACGTCAAAGTCACTTATATTTTCGTAGGAATTTGAAAGACATTTTAAAAGTTTGTGGTCCCCTCCGGTTGAGTTTAGCTTTTAACACGGTCATCATCGAGGTGATTTTAAAGTCACTGTATTTTGTAGTAATTTAGGAAGCATCTTATAATTCAAGTTATGTAAACTCCAATCCTTTCAAGGAGGATGACGCTAGAAATTTTTTTCTCGTGTAACATTCTCGGACATTGATATTGACAAATTTAGCTCATTTGTCGGAGCACATGCAAGATATATTTTTAACATATAGATTGATGCTATTATGGAGGTATCGTTTTCTGTCCGCTTGTACAAGTGTTTAGGATTCGATGATATAGTTTAGCAGTACATTGAGTTTCAATTGTCGTGCATCAGTAGTGCAATTTAGCTTATTTAATCTTTTGCATGTTATCATTTTTTTCAGTATTCAGCTCGCAGAGTGCACTTTTGCTGGCAAATACGTTGTACGATGCATCGGGAGCTTTCTACTTGTCGTTTGCAAATAGATTGATTTATCTGACATGTTAACCTCGCACTACAAATTTACTACTTTGGTTTGCCAGTGATCTATAGCTTTCATTGCAAATCTTCTATTGTTGCTTGCATGTGAATCATATCATTGCACTACGGGTTATTTACCGCTTCGTACAGATGAGCTATCGCGCACTTACGAATCTTTTGCAGTTGCTCATAGATGTTTGCATTCATCGCAGGCTTGCTGCCTTTGTCTGTAGACGGTGTATCGCACTTGCTGTAATCCTTTTACTCATGCTTGTAGAGGATCCACTACACTTGCAATACATTCACTTTATTTACTTGTTAGTAGGACTGTTGTATGCATTATGGGCTTTCCGTCGCCATCTGCGGGTAAGCAGCACTAAATGCATATCTTTTATTGCTACCCGTAGGTAAATTACTATATGCATTATAGGCCTTTTGCCAACACATGCAAGAAAGTGGCAAGAAATGTAAATCTTTTAGCGCTGCTTATAGACATTTGCATTTACTGCACTCTTCTGCATTTGCTCGTAGATAGCAAGTTGTATACATGACGGGACTCCTTTAGTGGCTCATAAGTGTTTGCATTTGTCACAAATTGACTGCCTTTACTTTTATGAGATCAATGTATTTGTTTGACACTGAATAGTTGTTGATTGTAAGGGTGTCGCAACATCCATTGCCTATTGTTGACTATCATTCGTAGGCGACTATTATGCATTGGAAAAATATTTTGTCATTGCTAGCAGATGTTTGCATTCATCATATGTCGCATTATGTATGTCTGTAAGGAGTATTATCATTTACGAGCAAGTTTAGTGTGCTCATTTACATGCTGATATGGGCTGCCAGTCGAGCTGCATTTATTAATGATTTTCCTATGCTTATTAACTGGCAAGTTGCTATGTTCGTTGCGGTTGTTCATAAATGAACTAATGCACTTGCTCGTTAGTTAAATGTTGTTGATTGCAAGCAGGTTTGTGTATTCATTTGCAAGTTGGCTTTCTTGTATTCATATGAACTGATACATTTGCTTGCGTGTCAATATTGATTGTCAAATTGGTTACATTCACTACTGGTTCCTTCATGTGTGTGGATCGATGAGTTGGTATATTCATTCCACATTGATTTTGTGTTCATAGGAGATTGTCGTATGCGTCTGCAAGTTGACTGATATTGATCGTAGGTCCTTGGCTACCGCATGTAGGTGAAATTTGCACCATGTCTATTATTGTTATTCATAGGTGGCTTAGTGTTTTCATTTACAAGTTAACTGGGGATAATTGTATATGAGTTGTATCCATATACTATCCTTTTAGCAAGTAAGCATATTCATCAGGAGCCACTATTTGTAATTTGGCCATTTTATTTCCCTCAATTCTCTTTGACCATCGCTTGCAAACAAATTGTATTTGGCAATTTTGTTTATTGAAAGATCATTCCTTGCATGATTAGTTTTTTTACCTTGCAAAATTATAGGTTTCATTTTAAATATTAGATTTTGTTCCCTGTAATTATTTAAGTCCTGTGCATTGTCAGTTTAAATTTCGGCAGCCTCCGAGTGCCCCCTCCTTGCTAAGGGAGATAGGAAGGGCTCTTGCCCTTTCAAATACACCTAGCCGGATAGGATTTAATGGCTGAGGGCTTCATGGGAGCGAATCAACCACGATATTGATCTTTGAGCACCTATTTGTGCTTCGGCATTTTCCTAGAATTTCGGTAGCCTTTCAACGCCCCCTCCTCAGGAGGGGAGGTTAGGGAGGGCACTTGCCCTTTTAATCTGCTCGACCGCATCAAATCAACATCTAAGGGCTTTGGGGGACATATCAACCTCAAATTAGTCTTCTAGGATCCTCCAATTGTGCGCAACCTACTAATTTTTATTTAAAATACACATTTTTGTTTCTCTTGAAAATCCGGTAGCCTTCGGGCATTAATCAGATAGAAGATTGGGAAGGGCACTTGCCCTTTTTATCCGTTCGGCCAGATCAAATTAATGCCCGAAGGCTTTCAAATTTTAATTTAACATATTCCATGAATGGGGAGCCTATTAGAAAATCATAGATTTGGAAAATTTTATCTTAACTCTTTGACAGATTTGTACTTTCTTTACCTATATTTTCTTATATTTGTCTTGGTAGAATCTTCTCTAATTTAGGTTTTTATTGGCAGGCACAAGACACGGCTGCATATTGGGCAGTTGGTGAAGGATACTTCAACAAAACTTAAACAAGCTAGTGAAAATGATCACCAAACAGACGTTAGCGTGCGTACTTGCAACTATTTATTTATTTTTTTCAACTTCAACTTTCGTCCTTCTGATTTCTTGCACTTGGAATGATGCTTTAGCTTTGCTCTTTTTTATGATCCTTTCTTTCTAAATATAGCTGGCGATTCTTTGTAAATCCCATTGCTAAAATAGAAATTTACATACAATCTAAACCTTTTTGTTGTTGTTAAATTCATGATTCTTTGGGAATGATGATCTTAGTTGTTTCATAAATTGTTGAATGGTAGTAATATAAGAATATGTAGGATTTGGGTTCTTTAATGCAATTAATATGATACATAATCTAATTTCATGTAAATGAATATGAAGATTCACAGATATAAGTCATCATTTAATTCAACGACTTACATTTTGAATTTTAATCAAGCAATACTATAATTTAAAAGCTTCTGATAAGTAGAAATGAATATAAAGTAGATAAAATAGAGAAAGGAATAAAATACTAAAGCAAGTAAAATCAAGTTTCTCGTCGGTATTTGAAGTGACTTCTCTTGGAATTAGGCAGTGATCCCTATATTGCATCGAAAAAGATCAAACAATCAATTTGATTTCACAATATTAAAATTGGAAAGAGAAAATTTATTAAAGGAAAGTTGTTAGTTACATGACTTTGACCAATTATTTATAAACTTCTTATAACCTAGGCTAATGTATATTTTTGTCATATAATTAATCTCAAATTATTATTAATTTTAATTTTAAATTTTATAATAACCAAAAAATAATCAGTAAACCTACTTATACGCATTTCCCATTTCTCCCAGAAGTGGAAAAATTGCAAGTAATTGATCAACACACAAATCTCCTCTAGCAAATAATATCAAATCACACACATGAGATCCCTCCATAGATCACACACCTCTACAAATCTCTAACATAAGGCCATTGCTTTTTTATTTTGCTACACAAGTCCAATGTTTGTTACCCAAGCCTTTTTAATTGAAATTAGTAGATGTGTTTAAGCTTGAAAAATTCAAATTGCTACCACTCAAAGCTGCTTCTTTAAGACTGCAAATCCACACATATATATATATATATATATAATTTAAAAGTATTTAAATATTATTCGTTAACCTGATTGTTGGATACCATTTTATTCGTGGATGAAATACAAATTATTGATCGACATAATAGAGCCAGAAAATTTGGTAAGGAGTGAGAGATTACGAAGAATTAGTGGAAAATTATAGTATTTTTGAAAATAATTAAAAAACATGAAAAATCTAAAAGGTGACTCCTCACATTTTATTTATATGGTTAAAAGTGTTACTGAGAATTCTACATATAAAAAATATTATAAATAGTACATGATGTGGCTGTTAGTATTTTTTGGGAAAATTAGGGGCAAAAGCCCATATATTGAATCAAAGAGGATTACAAATCAGTAAAAAAAAACCTCAAAAAAACTAAAATACAAGTAAAAACCCTATACCCCCAATAAACAAAAGGAAGTATCAAAATAAGGATGGACTCAAGCAAATAAGGTCTATACCAAATGCATCATAGCACCAATCAGGATTAGCGAAAACCAAAAACCCAGCAGCTGCAAGGAACACTAGTTGCCACAAGCCACACAGGTTGACATAAGGACCATCGTAGTGTCCAGAAGAATACCCAAATTTCCAACAACAAAGAATTCCCTGGTTGCCCAAAATGACCATCCAAGGGAATTGGATGGTGTAGACCTTGGCTCATCATTATCCAAATCCTAAAAATCAGCCAAAAAACTACAGCTAAACAGATTAAGCCACCTCCAAAATAAAAGTTTACAGAGATCCTAAGAAATACGCTCTAATAATTTGGGTTAAACAAACCCAGTAGCGAGCAGAAAAAATAACCCAAAGCATTCCAAAATTGGCCAACAACCAGAATAAGCTCGTCATGTAACCGGAATAACAAAAACCTTAGATGGCTTAACACATGCCATCCAAATTGGGGAGAAAACGGGCAGAACAAACCCAACACTAAGATAAAATTCTTCCATAAAATGCATACAACCATCCAGTCCAAGAAGAGCCAAACATGATTAACCCTGAATTTTCATAAACCTTTCCTCCATCTTTTCACATGACTTCCATTTCCTAACCTTGGCATGAATATCATTGGTAATAACATCTTTAACAGAAGAGGGACTGTCCCAGTGATTAGAAAATATCCTCTTATTTCTTTCCTTCCAAATGAAGTAAACAACAACAGAAATGTTGAGGGAACAATTTTTTTTTTTTCCAAACATTAAATTGAGGATTGTTACTAAAGTATTCATACGTTTGGGGCAGATTTGGTCTAAGGTAGAAGCACCTAAGCACATGGAGTAAACTAGTAATAACAGTGAAGGAGAAGTCACATTTAAAAAATAAATGAGAGTGTGATTCATTGTGCCCAATACAAAAAGAACAATATAGGGAGGCAGGAATCCCCTTATAAATAAGAATTTCCACACATTTAAGCTTTCCCTGTATCGCCTTCCAAGAATAACAAGCAAAACGGAGGGCATGCCTCTTATGACAAATATACTTAGACCAACTCACAACATCCAGAGGAGAATAAAACAGAGTAGTAAAATTCTTAAAAGTGGGCTTAGAGGAGCCATCCCAAGCCAAAATTGGTTGCTCCTCAATGCTAATGTTAAGAAAGCTGGATTTAATATCTGTAGGCCAATACTCAGGAAGAACCCAATGCCCATTAGAGATAAAATCTTACACAACACAAAAGTCAAGACTATTGCAATTGAAAGAACTTGCTAAGGAATCACCTTTAAACCAAGGATCCTAGAGAAAAGAGAAATTACAATTAGGGGCTACAATGAAGATACTCCTTAATGTCATGTGTCATCTTGCAAACTAACTTCCAGAATTTGGAGGCTAATGAAGGGGGAGGCTTCCAAGGAGATTCATAATTTTCTTTAAATAATACCCCAACAAGGAGTTGACATTGAACATGCATCAAATGATTGAGCAGGCAGCACCATGATAAAGAGAATCAAAAGAAGGATTCCCCAAACATCCTTTAAATTTTGGCTTAGTGATTATTTCCCAAGAGATTAGATGTATTTTCTTGTCTTTAATGTTGCCAAAGAAAAGAAACTTAGAACAGAGCTTTGAAATAATTTTTTGGAAAGATTTGGGTATGATAGCTCCCCTAATCCAATAGGCAATAGTATTGACAATAGTGAATTTCAAAAAGCGCACCCTACTTGCAAAAGAAAGAAATTTAACTTTCCAACCCTCAAGTAGAGCAGAAATCCTGCTCAGAAGGGGTTGGAAGTGAGTGAAATTGAGCCTTTTGGTAGCAATAGGTAGACCCAAATAGATAAGAGAGTCATCAATATGTGAAATTCCAAGGGAGGAAGCATTTTAGTCCACATTCTCCACATTTCTAGAACAAAGAATGGAGCTTTTCAAAGGGTTTATGTGAAGGTCAGAAGCCTCACAAAAATGTTGGAGTCTAAGCAATTAATATTCTCCAAAGTAGCAGCACCAAAAACCAAAAGATCACCAGCATACATGAGATGCTTAAGGCAAAAATTCTTCTGGTTAAGCCCCACAAAGGAAGGTTGGTTTTGGTTGTGGAGACAAGAGGACAACCCATCCGTTACAATGCAGAAAAGAAAAGGAGAGAAAGGACACCTCTGACGGAGCCCAAAAGAGGAATTAAAGAAACCCTCTAATGAGCCATTATGACAAATAAAGAAGTGTACCTCAGAAATGCAACATTTGAACCATTTAATAAAGGCGTATGGGAAACCTTTTTGTCTTAATCTGTTCAGTAAGAACCTCTGAGAAACATAATAAAATGCTTTATAAATATCAAGCTTAGCACAAAAAAGCTTATGGGAGCCCTTAAAGACTTTGAGTAATTCAGCAACCAGAGTAATATTATCAGTGGAACATCTGTTGGCAATGAATCCATATTGACTTTCATGGATGATGAAAGGAAGGACTGGTTTAAGTCTATTAGCAATAATATTGACCACAATCTTGTAAAACACATTGCATAATGATATATGTCTAAAGTCTGAAATAGTGGAGGAGTGAGTTTCTTTGGGAATAAGAGTGATGACAGTAGCTTTATCACCTTTTGGTATGTTACCAATAGAGAAAAAATGTTTAACAACATTATAGAGATGAAAGCCAATAATGTGCCAAGCTTGTTGATAAAAACCAATAGAAAAACCATATGGACCCGGGGCAGAAGTAGCAGCACCAGCAAAAACAACCTCCTTGATATCATGATCAGCAATTAGAGCCATTAAGGAATCCAAGAAATGAGAAGGACCATGTTACCCACAGGAATTGAATAGGAATCCTCATGAATTGGATTAGGAGCATTGAAAATAGCTTTAAAATGATCAATCAAGGCATCAACAATGCCTTGATGAGAGGTGAGAAGACTTCCGTGGGAAGAAATTTCTTTAATAAAGTCTATATTCTTTTTTGATCTAATCTTAGCATAAAGGATGCCAAGATCATCCTCCCCTTGAGAGAGTCAATAAGCTTTAGCCCGTTGGGAGATCTAAGAGGACCATTATGATTGTAAACGAATTAAATTATCATTAGCACATTTAAGGGAAGCATTATAACCCAGATCCAAGGGGTTACTTTGAATATGAAAAAGGCATTGAAGTTGCAAACTTTTGGCTTCCAAAATAGATTTATAAAGGTAATTAGAGGAGGCATAGTCTTTATCTCTAAGAGCTTTCTTGAGATGTCTCAAATAGTTGTAAAAACCAGCAATGGGACTTGCATAAATGGGCCTACTAAAGGCTAAGAGAATTTCATCCCAAAATCCTTCCATGTTAATCCAAAAGTCCTTGAACATGAACCTAAAGAAGATTTTTTTAACTGAAGAAGCCATCGAAATAAGCGGGGAGTGATCTGACCCAGAAGGAGGGTCCACCTTGTAATAAGTAGAGGGATAACTATCAAGAAAAATAGTGTTAACCAGAATTTTGTCAAGCTTAATATGAATGGGAAGATCCACCCTTTGATTATACCATATAAAGAAAATCCCCACAGAGGAAAGATCTTGCAAACCACTATAAAAAATGAAGTTGTACAGCTCCCCCAGCCTACTCGGAGGTAAAGCACCCCCTCCAGCTTTCTCAAATTCATATATGCAACAATTGAAATCTCCCTTGACAATCCAAGGTTGATTAATATCAGAAGAAAACTCTAAAAGATTGTCCCAAAGAGCTTTTCTGTCATCAGATGAGTTAGCTGCATAAATCACCGAAAGAAAAATGGAGGGTAAGGAACCCGCCGTGAGAATGTTATGAACAATTTGGGAAGTGATGAAAGTAAAGGTAAAATACAAATGAGCAGAGTCTCATTTAATCCAGATTCTACGAGGAGTAGCATAACTAAAATTATCACAACACATTTTATTCTCAAAAAGAACATGTGAATGAGCAAACCAAGAGTCAAAAGACATGGAAGTATGAATTTTCGCTTCTAAATTACAAAGAAGCTTAAGGTTATATGAGCTAATGAGTTCTTTACACATACTTACTTTAATAGTGTTATTAAACCCTATCACATTCTAGGACGCACTAGGTGCTAAAGACATACATGCCGAGGAGGTTTAGCCTTCTTGGATGATTTGTCTTTAGGTTTTTTCGGTGGGCATTTGGTTTTGTTATGAGTCTTATGCTAAGAGGATGAACCCGTAGAGTTCTACTTAAGAGTTTCAGTCGACTGAGAAGAAAAAGAGCTTTCTTTAACTTCCAGATCATCATCCAGAACAATAACAGGGGGAAGGGATGTGGGTATTTCCGTTTGCAAGGAAGCAAAACTATTAGCCAACATGACTTGAGTGGGTAGCATTAATTTGTGAGAAGAGGGAGGTTCAGCAGTAGAGGAGTCTTCATTAGGAAGGTTGAGGTTAGGGATTAACGGGTCATCCTCGGTAATGATAATTGGTTACTCGGGTTGGGCATCTACCACAATAGCAGCATGTAGATTTTGTTCCTTTGCCAGAATAATAGCAGTGGTAGAGTTTCTGGTGGATGGTAGAGGTGGTTTAGAGGAGGAGCCAGGAATACGTGGAGCCGATTTCTGCTCCTACTCCTTCCACGACTAACATTAGAAGGAATAGTTGGCTTAGGATTGGGATTTTTAGGACAGAGGTTAAAGGGATGAGTAAGAGAACCGCATCCCTCACAAGGACTGGGCTTCCAGTCATAAATTACTTTCAAAACCATATCTTCTCCGTCAACTTCCATCAGAATTTCATCCGGTAAGGGAGAGTCCTTGGTGATTTGAACACAAACCCTTGCGAATGTAAGCTTCGTTCATTTGGCCGTAAGAGAATCAACCAATAATGGTATACTAATAAAACTAGCAATTTTAGATATACATGAAGGCGTCCACAACACAAGGGGAAGATCTAGAATTTTGATCCATAGTGGGATCAAATTTTGGTTTAAATATTGAGGACCATTTTTATAAAATGAACGGCTTACCAAGAAGGAACCACGGTCCTCCCGAAAAAACTAATTCCAATTCTTTGGCAGAGGTGAACTTCATGAGAAAGAAACCGTCCGCAATGGAGATAAGAGAGAAAGAGCCTTTAAGCTTCCATGCCTTATTCATCGCAGCAAGGAGACGTTCGTAATACGGACGTTGTCCGATGGAGTAGCCCACGAGAGAGTGCGTCCAAATCGAAGTGCCCTCGGTTAGGTCTTTAGCTGAGAATGAGAGTTTCTTAAAAGGGGAGATGAAAGACATTGGGAACTCATCTGGGACAACCGAAGGGCCCGAGAGATTGTCGGCATAAGAAGAAGGTAAAAGGGGAGGAGGAGCGTGCCTAGCACGGAGGCACCTTGGAGGGGGGGGAATCTTGTGGATCGAGAGCCATTTGGGGAGGAGGGAGCTACAGGCACCCAGAAGGAAGCATCCGCGGCTACGGAGATAGGAGAACCTAGGAGAGCAAGCCCAAACCTCCAAAAACGCAAACCCTAGCACCACTCTGGTAGAACTCTAGGTGTCAGGTAGTGGTCCGGTAGAAGTCCGGGCCTCAGGTGGTGTCCTGGTTGAGCACAGGGTCTCAAGTAACTGTTCGGCGAAGCAACGACGTCAGGCGGTGGTCCGACGAAGGTAAGGGCCTTCGGCGGTGGTCCGACGAAGGTGAGGGCCTCTTGCGAAGGTGAGGGCCTCTTGCAAAGATGAGGGCCTTTGGCGAAGGTGAAGGCCTCTGGCAAAGGTGAGGGCCTTTAGTGAAGGTGAGGGCCTCAGATGTTGGTGAGGGCCTCTGGCGAAGGTGAGGGCCTCAGGTGTTGGTGAGGGCCTTTGGCGAAGGTGAGGGTCTTTGGCGAAGGTGAGGGCCTCAGGTGGTGGTCCGATGAGGCTCCGGCGGTGGTCCGGAGAGGCTCCGGCGGTGGTCCGACGAGGCTCCAGCGAGGGTGAGGGCCTCATGTGGTGGTCCGGCGGAGCTTTGACGGTGGTCCGTCGAAGCTCCGGCGGTGGTCCAGCGAAGCTCCGGCGGTGGTCGAGGAGGAGCTTCTTCCTTCTCTTCTCCTCTTCTCTTCTTGCTTGGGTCCTCTTTCAAGAGAAATGAAGGGTCTATTTATAAATTTTTTGGAGTGGCATGCCCCGTAAATAGGTGAGAGATCAAGGGTAAATGGGGAGTGGTTGGATGGACGGCCGATATTGAACCCCTTGATCATGGACTGTTCGTCAGGCATTTGGAGGTCTTAGTGATTTCAGAATTCGATGATCTTGGGCTCGTTGGATTCGTCTCGTTGAGCCGTTCGATTCGAGTATAAGCTCGTTAAAATAGAAGAACGTTTGGTAACTCAAATTGTGATTCAAACCTTCCAACAGCACTTCGAGCCTTCGATTTAGACTCATTTGGGCTCGGATTGAGTTGAATTTGGTGTCGTTGGGTTCGTATTTCCGAGACGCTCAGTTTGACTTTAAGTTTGCTGAAATCGGAGTTCGGGAGCTCTCAGAGTTCGGGAGCTCTCAAATTTAATTTTTGAAGTTTCCGACTCTACTTTGCATCGAGATTCGTGCCCGATCAAGATAATTTTTTGACGATGTATCAATTATATTCATATCAAAGCATATCTAAAAACTTTCACATTTATTCTAATCACTTCTTAACTATAATATCCTAACATAAATATATAGGTATTGAAGCAATTTAATTTAATTTTAAATAATTAAAATAATAAATTTCAAATATCATTTGTTGTCCAATAACATGATTAGCATATTGGAGTGAAGGCAACTTGGTCACTTTGTAAGGGAGTGAACCGAGTGGTTGTCACTTGTCACTTACCACTTCTCTAAGGAGATTTTTTTTTTTTTTTTTGTCTATAGATATTTTTTTCTCATATTTTTAGGTCCATGTAAATAAAAAAAATTAAAATATTCGCATGAATGAAATATTCAAGGCTATATATAGGGCTGTCACAATCGAGTCATGGGTTGGGTTTGGGTCCAACCTGGAACTGATCCGGCACTGCTTGACCTAATCCGAACTCGACCTCTTCTGGTCCGGGGCAACCCGAACCTAGCCCACTTCGGGTATGTTTTATTAATTTTTTTATTTAATTAGATTTATTTAAACCAAAATTGAATTAAGGTAAAATTTACTTCAATCAATTTAAAATAAATCAACCTTAATTCAATTTGCGCAACATGATTTTTTATTTTTTTAATATCATTTACTTATTTCATAACAATCTTTTAAGACTCTTCTAAATTAATTAAAAATGTGTCAAATCGGGTTAATTTCAACTTTCTGGATCAGCTCGAACTCGACCCAATTTTACATACCGGTCGAAATCCCTAACCCTGAACCAAAATTTTTAGAATGGATTTTTGGGTCGGTTCATGAGAAATTTTAAATAGTAGAATTAGAGTATTATAATTGCCTGCGGCCAACTTGGGCATGGACAGTACAATTTAGACGGTTTTGGGGTCTTTATGACAGTTTTCGACATTCTGTGCTCAACATTGATACTTTTGGAGTCTAATGAAGCCTCTACATTCAATTTCAAGCCATTTCAAAGATTATGGAGCAAAATTTTCTAAAATTTAGCTCAAGTCGGCATGTTGACTTCATGAAAAGTTGAAATTATAATTAATAAGATTTTATTGGTTTATGGCTCCAAGAGGAGGTTTTTATTGATGTCCAAAGTGTGGTTGGGTGCTCATAATTTTTCTGAAATTATAATTATATGTTAAGAATTTCTTTGAAGTCTTAGGCTTTGTTTGAGAGGCTTCTTTCCTGCTTCTTAAACCAGTTTTTTAATACAAAAATTAAATTTTTTTGTGCTAAAATGTTGCTTTAAGAAACAGCAAAAACGCCGTCTCAAACGAAGCCTTAAGCTTATATTTTCGAACAAAATGAGCTTCTACATTTATAACTTGGACAAAATATCAAAATTCTTGTTTGAACCCTACATGCAACAATAATAAATACTCATTGATATATTAGTAAACAAATTTTCTTGATAAGGCACGAATCTCAAAGCAAAATTGAGTTGTAAGCTTAAAAAATTAAATTGGAGACCATCTGAATTCCGATTTCACCAAACTTATAGTCGAACTGAACGTCCCGGAAATACGAACCCAACAACACAAAATTCGACTCAATCCGAGCCCAAATGAGTCCAAATCAAAGACCCGAAGCGTTGTTGGAAGGTTCAAATCACAATTTGGATTACTAAACGGTTTCCAAACATAACAAGCTTATAGTTGAATCGAGCGGCTCAATGAGATGAATCCAACGAGCCCAAGACCACTGAATTCCAACATCACTAAATTATTCAAATGTCCATCAAACGGTTCATGATCAAAGGATTCAACATCGGCCGTCCATCCAACCACTCCCAACTTACCCTTGATCCTTCATATATTTACAAGTCATGCCACTCTCAAAAAACTATAAATAGCCCCACATTCTTCTCATGAGGAGAAGGAGAAAGAGGAGAAGGAAGGGAGGAATTTGGGAGCTCTCTTGCCACAGACCACTGCCGAGTTTCCTGGCGACCACCGCTGGGGTTCCTGCCGACCACCGTCGGAGTTCCTGCCAACCACCGCCGGGTTTCCTGTCGACCACCGTCGCGGTTCCTTCCGACCACCTCCGGAGTTCCTGCCAACCATCGCCAGAGTTCCTGCCAACCACCGCCGGGTTTCCTGCCAACCACCGCCGGAGTTCCTGTCAACCACCGCCGGGTTTCCTGCCAACCACCGCAGAAGTTCCTACCGACCACCGTCGGAGTTCCTGCTGACCACCACCGGGGTTCCTGCTAACCACCGCCGGGTTTCCTGCCAACTACCGCAGAAGTTCCTACCGACCATCGCCGGAGTTCCTGTTGACCACCACCGGGGTTCCTGCTAACCACCGTCGGGTTTCCTGCCAACTACCGCCAGAGTTCCTGCCAACCACCGCCGGGTTTCTTACCAACCACCGCCAGGTTTCCTGCCAACCATCGCCTGAGTTTTTCTACTAACCGTCGCTGAAGCTTTTCCCAACCACTGCCTTATTTTGGTTGGTCCATCAATCATCATCAGATTTTTGTCTGTTATTGATTTGTTGTAATTCTAGCATCTCCAAGTAAATGAGCGAATCAAATGTTGTAACCAATCCAGATATAGTGGAAATTTCTCATCTGGGCCAGGCCCCGTGGTTTTTCCCTTTTTGGGTTTTCCACGTAAAAAAGTTTTTGGTGTTTCTCTCCCTTAATTATATGTTGATGTACTAGATATACGTATATTGTTAAGACGTTATATTTTTTACTCTACCGCCGCGTATATTCTAGTCCGCATCAGTTTGGCGCCGTCTTTGGGAAAGCCTTCCCAATATTTATTCAATGGCTGATCGAAGTATTAACAACAATAGATTCTCTCGCTCTAATACACATCGAACTAGATTCTCATATGGCAACCATGGACGTCGTAATTATCAGAGGGAATGGCCTTCTTCCTTGGAAAATCGAATATGTAGGATGGAGGAACAACAGGCAAGGATCTTCGAAATACTAGAGAAGGTTGGCCAGCAGAGGATGCCGTCTCAAAATGATGAACCTCCTCTCCATCATCCCCAACAACATAATATAGGTGAGCAATTTGAAAATGCTTATCATCAAGCCAATTCTCCTCCTCCGCAATATAATCCGGAAATAGATGATGCTGCTAGTTCAACACATCTTGCACCTAGAGCCCATCAGATGCAAAATCTTCAGCCCGCTCTAGATACTCCTCACGATGTTATAAGAGATGAATTACGACGATTGGTCCAAGAAGAATTCCCAATACGGGAAAGGAACCATTTCAATATTCAGCGAAGCTTTCAAGAATCTTCTCCGCTAACATACGAAATTCTTATACACCCTATTCCAACAGGGTTTAAGCTACCAAACATTGATTCATATGATGGGTCATCTGATCCCTATGAACACATTAATCATTATCGAACAATTATGCATATACAGCGAGCTTCTAATGCTCTTCTTTGTCAAGTTTTTCCTACCACCCTAAAGGGTCAAGCTCGCATTGGTTCTATGCTCTCCCTAGAAATACAATCCATAGTTTTGTTCATCTTGCAAAACTCTTTGTCGAACAGTTTGTTGCTAATAGAAGAATTATTAAAGATTCATCACATCTCTCTGGAATCCGTCAAAATGAAGGAGAATCTTTGAAAGACTATTTTCAAAGATTTTCTTCTGAAGCTCGACAAATCCCAGGAGTGGATCCTGAGTTACTACGATGTGTTTTTCTTGGAGGGTTGCGCCATGGACCTTTTTACTCTTCATTAATGCAAAAAACAATTCATTCTTATGCTGACTTAATTCATAGAGTAGAAGCTCAAATTACTGCCGATGAGGTTATCAATGCTCATCAAAAACAATTTGAACAGCCTTCTAATAAGAGAAAGAATGGGCATGAAGTTGGAGCTGGAGCCCAAAAGTCTCAGAAGAGGAATCAAGATCTTCCACCACGGCCCCCTCAGCAAAATCGGGATTACAGGCCAAAGAAGGAGTACACTCCGTTGAATACAACTCGTGTTAATATTCTTATGGCTATACAACATGAGCAAACTATTAAATGGCCCCAACCACTAAAGCCAAATTTTGGAAATCAAGATTATTATTGTCACTTTCATCGAAGCCGCAGACAAACAACTGAAGCCTGTAGATAATTGAAGGAAGAAATCAAAATGCTAATTCAATAGGGATATCTTCGTCAATTCACTCAAAATCCACCTGTTCAAAATGAGGTTAATCCTGTTGGGGGGCAGAATCAACAACAACAGCATCAACAACAACAAAGGAAACAACATACAAATCGCCAGATAGTTGGAGAAATTGAAACTATTGCATGAGGACCCTTAATATCCTCTCAAGTCTTACTCACTAGCCCGGAGGAACCGACTCTAAAGAAGGCACGATCTGATCACTCCATCATATTTGGGGATACTGACTTAGAAGGGATTCATACTCCGCACCAAGACCCACTTGTCATTAATGCTGGTATTGGAGATCCATGTTACAACGTTAAAAGAATCTTAATCGATTATGAGAGTTATGTTGATGTCATATTTTATTCAACTTTTCTTAGTATGGGGTTGGCTAGAGAAAAGCTTCAACCTGCCGTTGGACCATTGTATGGATTTGATAATCGTCCAGTATGAGTAGAAGGAACAATTACGCTCCCTGTCACAATGGAGGAATTTCCTCAACAAGTTACTCATTCAGTTCAATTTACTATGGTTAAGTCAGAATCGGTATATAATGTTATCTTTGGACGACCTTTGCAATCAATTTTTAAAGCTATTGCTTCAGTACCTCATATGAAGATGAAATTTCCAACTCCAGCAGGGATTGGAGAAGTGCGAGGAAATCAACAGGAGACACAATCTTGCTATCTCAAACAGGCTCAACCTCGCCCATCTGTTACTTTAAGCATTGAAATTTTTGATCTGCAAAATGAAGATGACCTTTATAGAGCTTCCACAGTAGAGGATTTAATTTGTGTCTCTATATCAAAAGAAGATCCACTCAGAATGGTGCAGATCGGGTCTTTACTTTCTAATGAAGAAAAGATACAATATACATATTTTTGCAAACAAATCAATATATTTTTGCATGGAGTTCGGCAGATATGCCTGGAATTGACCCACAGATTATTATGCATTCTCTCAGGATAAATCATACGTATAAACCAATCATCCAAAAGAAGAGAAATTTTGCACCATATCGCCAAAAAGCTATAGAGCAAGAAGTAGATAAACTTTTGAAAGCTAAATTCATAAGAGTAGTATATTATCCAACTTGGCTTGCTAATGTCGTGATGGTTAAAAAAGCTAGTGGGGCATGGAGGATGTGTGTGGATTACACAGATCTCAATAAGGCTTGCTCAAAGGATAGTTTCCCACTTCCTCGTATTGATCAATTAGTTGATGCAATGTCAGGACATCAAATGTTAAGTTTTATGGATGCATACTCTAGATATAATCAAATAAGAATGGATCCTGTAGATGAGGAAGAAACTGCTTTTCAAACTGATAAGGGGCTATATTGTTATAAGGTCATGCCTTTCGGACTCAAGAATGCTGGGGAGACTTATCAACTCCTCATGAATAAAGTTTTTAAAAACCTCATAGGTCATTCAATTGAGGTATATATAGATGATATGTTGGTTAAAACTCTTGAAAGAACAAAATATATTTTTGATCTGGAGCAATGCTTTAGCCTCCTTCGACATTACAACATACGACTCAACCCTACAAAATATGCTTTTGGAGTCACATCTGGAAAATTCTTGGGATTCATGGTTACTCATAGAGGTATAGAAGCTAACCCTGAAAAAATCAAAGCTTTGAGAGATATGGTGTCCCCAAGGAATATAAAAGAAGTTCAACGTCTGAATGAAAGAATAGCTGCCTTATCTCGTTTCTTGGTCCGTTTAGGAGATAAATATTTTTTTTCTTCAAAATACTAAGAAATGCCCAAAATAAAAGATTTCAATGGGCAAATAAATGTCAAGCAGCTTTTGAACAACTTCGAACTTATTTGGCTTCGCTCCCTCTTCTGTCAAAACCAATTCAAGGAGAAAGTTTATATTTATATCTGGCTGTCTCTTCAAATGTCATAAGCTCAGTGCTAGTCCGAGAAGAAAATGCTATTCAACGACCAGTATATTATGCCAGTAAAATTCTTTCTTAGACTGAAGGACGTTACCCATTGTCCGACAAGACAGCTTTGGCATTAGTATTTTCTGCTAGAAAATTAAGACCATATTTTCAAGCTCATACAATTGGGGTTTACACAAATCTTTCGTTACAGAGTATCCTTCAAAAACCTGAAGCTTCAGGAAGGTTAATCAAATGGTCAATAGAACTGGGAGAGTTCGACATCCACTTCTTACCCAGACCAGATATCAAATCACAAGTCTTGGCAGATTTTTTGGTCGAATGTACTGTTCCGATTTCCGATGAAACACCAATCAATCTTTTCTCTTCTCCTTGTTGGACTTATATGTTGATGGAGCTTCTGGAAGCTTTAGGGCTGGGGCTGGAATTTTGTTAATCTCTCCTCATCATACCACTATTGAATATGGGTCGCGTCTAAAATTTCCTGTAACTAATAATGTCGCTGAGTATGAAGCTCTTATTGCCGGGCTGAGACTAGCTATAGAATGTGAAGTGCAAAATTTAATAATTCATTCTGACTCACAACTCGTAATCTCTCAAGTAGGAGGAGAATTTGAAGCTCAACATCCTCAATTATCACGATATTGTGATATGGTGAAGTCGCTTCTCAACCGCATAGAGAAATTTGAAATTATTCATATACATCGGGAACAAAACACTCGTGCAGATACTCTTTCGAAACTCGCTACATCACTAACCGGTGACCTTTTCAAGAGAAAATATATCGAAGAAGTACACTTTCCTAACATCGAAGGATTATGGGTTATACAATCAATCGACAAGCCAAAAGAGTTTTCTTGGATTGATCCTATACTATCTTTCTTACAAGGAGTGCTACCTGAAGATTCAACAACTGTAATACCACTCCGAAGGAAAGCAGCTAACTTTGTTGTCATTGGTGGAGAATTATATAAACGAGCCTTCAGCGGGCCATATCTTAAGTTCCTTCCACCTTCAGAGGCTGATTATGTATTGCGAGAAGTTCATTAAGGTATATGCGGGGAACATCTTGGAGGAAAAACATTGGCCAACAAAATCTTGAGACAAGGATTCTACTGGCACACAATAAAGCAGGATGGACTAGAGTTCACTCAGAAGTGTAATAATTATCAATTACACTCCAATCTCACTAATTTACTAGCCACTGAACTTTCATCATTTCAAAGCCCATGGCCTTTCACTCAATGGGGGATTGATATAATGGGGCCTTTTCCAATAGCTACCGGACAGTGAAAATTTATCATCTTGGCAGTGGACTACTTCACCATGTGGTTGGAGGCCGAAGCCCTTGCAAAAATTACAGAAGCAAATGCAAAACAATTTGTATGGAAGAATATTATTTGTCGTTTTGACATTCTGGCAAAAATCATCATTAACAATGGAACCCAATTCACTGAAAAAATCTTCACAATATTTTGTAAAAACCTCCATATACAACTGGTGCATACAGATATGGCTCATCCTCAAGCAAATGGACAAACGAATATTACAAATAGAACTATACTTAAAGGGCTAAAAACATGTCTTGAAAAGGCTGGGTGGAAGTGGGTTGATGAGCTACCAAATGTTCTTTGGGCTTACCGCACTACTGCTAGAACTCCAACAGGAGAAACTCCATACAATCTCTACTTTGGCACGGAAGCAATCATCCTAGTTGATATTGGAGTCCCGAGCCTCAGGGTTCAGACTTTCAACTTTTAAAATAACGAGGAAAAACTCGAGACAATTTGGATTTTCTTCCCGAGACAAGAGACATGGCATCCCTTAAAATTGCGGCATATCATTAACGAATAGCTCACAACTACAATCGAAAGATGAAACCCCGATGCATCTCAGTCGGAGATCTAGTTCTGCGAAGTCTTGAAGTAGCTGGAAAGGGCCCCCAACGTAACAAGCTATCACCATTATGGGAAGGCCCTTATATGGTGGCATCCATGGTCAAACCTGGAACATTCAAGTTAAAAGATGGCGATGGAAAAATGCTGCACTGTACTTGAAATATCGGAAATCTCCGCAAATATTATCATTAGTTATTAATTAAATTATTTTCTAATTGAAGTATTATGTAGCCTTTATATTTTCATCATGAAATTTTGTATTATCTCTTATATAGTAAAATTTTGCTTGATCATTATCATTTATGTCCTCTTGTTTAAACAGGAGAATATAAGTGGTCCTAAAATAAAACATTAAGCATAGCATTGATTTGAGAAAAACACAATATTCATTGTATCTCAATCAACAGATGATCAATCCTAGGGGGATTCGATCCAACCTCATCCACATAAGTTAATGTCATCAAACAATGCTTTGACAACACAACTTTGGATAGGTTTAACATCCTAAGAGGATATATATCATCATTTTCAAATTTTTATGATCAATCTTATAGGAATTTGATCCAACCTCATCCACACAAGTTAATATCATCAAGCAGTGCTTTGACAACACAATTTTGGATAGGTTAAACATCCTAAAAGGATGTCTCTTATTTCTTTCAAATAATTAAAAAAAAAATCACTATTAAACTAAATGCATCATAAATTCTTAAGAGAATTAAAAACTTTAATATTTCATAAAATCAATATATAAACTAGATGATACATCTCTAGAAACAAAATGGATATATAAAAATTTATAAGAAAATAGATGAAATACAACTAGTAATAAACATCTTATGCAATATCATTATCATCATCACTAAAAAGAACCTTTTATAGTTCACTTTCAATATCTTCATCGCTCGAATCTGGAGAAGAATCCTCATATGCTTAACTTGGGGTAAGCTCTTCAATATCAACCATAGTCTTACGGTTAACCAACCGAACACCTTTTAGGAAACAACGAGTAAAGCCTTCTTCGAGATTCTGACGCTCCAGATCCTTTACTTTAATATCAAATAATTTTTCATAAGCCTCTTGAGCACGACTTTGAATCTCTCGATGATAAGTTGCAGACTTCTTGAATTCTTCAATAGCCTTCAATGACGTGGCTTCAATATCCAGAGTGATCGTTTCTTTTTTTTTTTAAAGATGATCTTGTAACTTCTTGTTCTCTTTCTCAAGAGATTTCTTCTCTAATTCAAGCATTTTCAATGCTTCCTTTTGCTGTTTAATTTCTGCACGAGCCTCAATCAACTCATGGCGGGAAAGGTCAGCTTCTCGATTTTGGAAAGAGAGAGAGAGGTGGATATTGTTGCCAATTCAGTTCTACATTCTGTCAATTGGTTCTCCAAGGATGATATTTCTTTAATCTTTACATCCAATCTTCGTTTATACTCTCCTTGTAAATATTTAACTTTTACAAATTCATCATTCCAATTATCCAAAATTGATTCAAATCGGGATTTCATATCCATCTTTTGAATCATCTACAATAAGAAATTTAATTATGTTAAAAAATAAGGAGAGGTAAAAAAGAAAGAGATTGAAATTACTCACGATTTCATTAGCATGTCATCGCCCACTACAAGTATGCTTCAATACATCTTATTGTATATGAATTCTTGAGGATAGAGCTTCAATATCCGAATCAAGAGAAATTGTATCGATAGTCAGAAAATGTGCAGCTTCCTTGCTTCTCCCATCATCTCCCAGTGGAATCGCTTTATCATTTATTTTTCTCTTCTTTAGGGAGGAGGAATCGGTTACTCTTTGACCTTCTGAAGTATGGCTTGTTGAACGCTTAGGAGCAATAGGAGTTGTTTCACGAACCTTCTCAGATTTTTTCAACTGAGTTGCATGTGATCTTCCTGCCTGAATAGAAAGTCCAACTTTAAAAAGACTTTCCTCTGCCACACATCGATTGATATAGTGCAGTTCATGTTGAAGACTTTCAGTATTGGGAAAATTCAAAAAATTCTCAAAATATATTCTTCTCCTACATGTAAAGAACTTGACAACTCTTTCAATTTATCCCATTTTTTAGGAAGGCCCCACTCATTCTTCACAAAAAAGAATGAGTTACACCAATTCTTTGAAGGGTCCCTTGTTACAAAATCCAACCATTTCTTATTGGCTCGGCACGAAATCCATCCATAAGAATCACTTATAAATTTACACATTTTTGACAAATATTCTACGGTTAGAGATGCTCCACGTTCTCTAAAGAATACTGTCAAGCCCACTATAATTGTTATCGCTCTACATAAAAATTGGGGTAAAGCAACGCCACATGCTTTGAAAATTTCAAGTAACTCGGGTGCTGGAGGAAATCTCAAACCAGCACGCATCGTCATTTCATATACTGCTACAAATCCTTGTGGAGGAGCATGTGCCCTGTCGGTTCTCTTTGGAGCAATAATCAACACCTCATTCGGCACGTGAAATTTCTTACGATTTGCCGTCAAGCGATCGGATGTAATGATGGATGCAACATCATCAGATCTCCTCCTATCACCATCATGAGAAGAAGGAATAATTTTTTAAGCATCCATCAATCCTCCACCTATAAATAATAATAATAATAATGATAATTTTTTTTTATAAAATAAGATATCAAAATTCTTGAACGAAGAAATTTAAAATATTATTACCAGAAGTATTCTTCGGATTTTTGGAGGAAGACCTCTTTGAAGCTGTATCCAAGTTTCTCTGTTGATTGCTAACCTTGGAATTATCGGTCATATTTGTCTTCAAATTTGAAAAAGACTAACAAATACCTACACTCCCCGAGCTACCAATCCAGAGGAATGCTTGGACCGACACAAGAGAGTAAGGCTTTGATCGCCATCAACGCCCTCCGAGCTACCAATCCAATGTAGGACCGGCACAAGAGGGCAAGGTTATGATCACCACCAAAATTCCCCGAGCTACCAATCCAGTGGAATGCTTGGACCGGCACAAGAGAGTAAGGCTTTGGTCGCCACAAACGCCCTCCGAGCTACCAATCCAATGTAGGACCAGCACAAGAGGGCAAGGTTATGATCACCACCAAAATTCTCCAAGCTACCAATCCAAGAAAAAATTTGGACCGGTACAAGAGAACCAGGCTTTAATCGCCACCAATGTTCGCTTTGATCGCCACCTACACTCCCCGATCTACCAATCCAAAGGAATGCTTGGACCGGCACAAGAGAGTAAGGTTTTGATCGCCGCTGACAATCTCCGAGCTATCAATCCAAGAGGAGAACTTGGAATGACACAAGAGATTGTGATTTCCTCCACCTCCTAAAGAGGTATTTATAGGAAGAGGGGTGGGGTATATGAAAAGAAATTCTAAAAAATTCTTGAATTTTAAAATAATAATAACATATAATTTGTGGAATTTTAAGAGACAAAAATAATTCTTTCACAAAAAAAAGAGGAGAATTTGAAAAGACATTCCAGATTTTTCCAAATAATAACAATCAGGGAGACTTCGTGACATGCATTCTCGCAGACTGTGTTACTGTTTATATGCATCTTTTTCAATACTCTAAAAAAATTTATCATAAATTTTTCACTGTACTTGTTGAAAGTCACATTGTTCACTATTAATATCAAGCATTCAATCTGATAATTCATGCATTTGTGCTACTCATAAGATTTCTCTGTGAAAATATATCATATAATATGATAATATGATTTTATTTGCGTAAAAAATAAATTATTATTTGAAGAGAATTTGAAGGTGTTTTTTAGAATAAAATTAGTGCTACAATAAAATGATCTTGATAGGCTTTAAAACTCTCATATATTATGATTAGATGATACAGTTATGTCATAACTATAGATCTAGTAGTCGAATCAGCAACACGAAGATGAAATAAGCAATATTCCACGACATTGCATACAAACTTTTAAAAAATAAAAATATTAAAAAGTAGCAAATTTTAATAATTTGAGCTACTCGGGATCAAGTTGTTCAAGTGTTTTAAATCACGATAAAAATTTTTCAAGGGCGTGATGCATATTTTTGGACTTTGTAAGCTTCGACGTCCAAAAATAGGGGGGCAACTGGTATATTAGTAAAAAAATTATCTTGATAAGGCACGAATCTCAAAGCAAAATTGAGTTGTAAGTTTCAAAAATTAAATTGGAGACCATCTGAATTCAGATTTCACCAAACTTATAGTCGAACTGAACGTCTCGGAAATACAAACCCAACGACACAAAATTCGACTCAATCCGAGCCCAAATGAGTCCAAATCAAAGACCCGAAGCGTACTCTATCCTCAATGGTTAGTCGTATGCACGATCCAATCTGTCCCTTCCAATTGACCCGTTCGCGCGGTGCTCTTTTGGAGGTCCACAACTTAGGCTCGAGCTTGACACTTTAACAAGCTCGCGAGTCGAGCTTATTAAGTTTCGAACTCGAGTTCGAGCATTATTTTGATCTTGTTTAATTATTGAGCTTGAGTTCAATCCTCAAGATGCTCGGCTTGATTACTCGTCGAGCAGTTCAAATGTGGAATCAGAACTGCATAAGGTTGAATCACGGGGGCGAGCTCGAACAAGGAAGGTAGAAGTGGAAGGCGAAATCGCACTGGAGAGCATGGACGCATGCTCAGATGCGGAAGGCTGAAGCGTAAAGCGAAAATCAAAATCGTGGGGGCGAGCTCGGACGAAAAAGGAGGAATCCAGGAAGGTGGGGACAGGCTAATGACACAAAATTGGAGTTTGAACCGAATGAAGAGCTTGTTTTTAGTGGCACGACCAAGGTCTAGTTCGACTTTTGAACTCAATTCGAGTTCAAGCTTAGAATTTGACTCGCAAGTGAGTCTAATTTGACTCGGCTCGTTTGCATCCCTAAACTCCATTACTGTATAAACCAAATATCCCATTAAAAATAAATAAATAATAATAAAAAGACTGCTGATCCACATGCAGGGGACGGTAATGTATCTGCATTCTGATTAATACTATTCATCAATCATTGAAGAACTTGAAGAAATCATTAAATTAAAAAAAAAAAAATCATTAAATATATTTGTTGTATCATAAAAACAATTAAATGAGAAAATGATTGAGGCGTGATATTTATTTAAATTTTTTTCTTATATTAACGTTTCATGACTGTAATAAAAACCAAGTAATTTATTTGAATTTTCAATTAAGATGAGTAAAAATTGAATCAGAATATTATGATTAGAGCTTAATTTAAATGTGTTTTAAATATTTTAATTTATTCTTAGGTAAATATAACATAAATACAAGTAATTAATGCTCATATGATATTAGTTTAAAATAAATTAAATAATTTAAAAATATATTTTGATCAAATTTTACTTCATAGAAGTAAATTTATTGTAGATATGTACTCTTGTCACTTTTGATAAAAAAAAATAAACGACAAAAAGAAATGTTAATTATTATGGTTGGAAAAGTGTTTTTTTTTTCTAGTGAAGACTAAAAAAGGTGAGTTCTTTAGTCGAATCTGCTCTAAGTATGTGCCTCTTTGATTGGAGAAATTATTATGTGCAGACATCGGAAGGCCTGAAGATCAACCATAACGTGTCACGTCACCTAGTACATAGCGGCACCGAGCATCGGTACCGAGCAAAAAAGTGACATGGTGCGTTCAAATTGGCCTTCGGACACCGTCCAGGGATCCGCACAGAATAATTTTTGCCTTGATTGAGCTCTTCAATTGGGAGCTTATATAATTTGATCGTACTTTGGCAATTGCTTCTTAGGTTGCTCCTCAGGGAGTGAATATGGTTGGCACCTGCGAGTTTCTTTTTGATTGAGTTCCTCAGGGATAAACGAGGTTCGCACCCGCGAGATACGTACCTAAACAGATATGTATGTGCATAAAAAGATATGAGGGAGATTTTCTCCATTCCAAAATATCAAAAATTCATTTCCCATAAGCCCATATCTTAAATATTTTATATAATAATCTTTAAAAAAGTTTCCTTTGAAATTATTATAAATATCTTTACTTTATTTTGTAAATTTCATGTTGAAATTGAGGAGTTATATTATGATGGTAGTTTCATGTGTTATATATATTACATGAAAATATCTTTATTTTTATTTTCTTTTAAAATTATTATTACCATCTTCATTATATTTTGTATAATATTAATTTGGCCAAAAAAAGAACTAATTGATTACATAATTTAAGGACTTAATGCCACATGTCATAAAAAATTCAATCCAAACATTTTTCTAAGAGTAATCAATTGTTGCTTTATTATATTAATTCAATTATAGTTTAGGTTAAGTTCCTAAAATTTTATTAATGATATGATACCCTTCCAACAGTCCAAAAAAAAACCCTAATATATCGTCATGCTGAGTTGGTAGAGAAAAAGTGGGTGTAACACAATTATATGAGATTCTCTCTCTCTCTCTCTCTCTCTCTCTCTTTCCCTCTCTCTCCTCTCTCTCTCTCTCTCCTCTCATTTATCATTTTTTAGGATTATGAGTGAGGTGATAGTATTTTAAAAATCAATAGAAAAAATCCTTAGACATATGTGGGACAATTCTAAAGTAGTCCCTAAGATGATACGAAAATAAAAGATGATACCAAAATTTGAAGAGTTGTGGCTCGATGTTAGCTCTTGGTCAAGCTCATAATAGCCTGTATTTTGACCAAATCAAATAAATTTTGTTAGGAGTTATTTAAGTCAATTTTGAAAACCGTCTTCGCCATAAGATAAATATTATTGTGTTTTATTATAATTTTTTTTTTTGTAATTTTTTAGCATTGATGTAAATCTTTAAGAAATTGACACTGTCCTAAAAAGATTTATATGAATTTTACAATTAAAATTGATTAAATTATATAATTATATTAATAGTTATATTATTTTTTATTAAATACCTTAAGGCATTACATCACTTTATTTAATCCTATTTCCTATTCCTAAAATAAGAATGTAGGCATAGAAATTAGAGAGAATTTTGAGGAGAGAGAAAGTGAAAACTAAATTTGGAGGTCGTGGAGCACTTTTTGGTAGTAGGCCATGTTGGAAAATTTTCTCGTCTCACAGTAAGGAACTATTATCCTATTTTTTATTTTAATAATTTTACATTTTTGATATTTTTTTGTTCAAATTTATATTTTCATTAAAAAATGAAGATAATTTTGTATTAGTGAAACTTTCAGCGTATAACTTTTGGTATGTGATAGATGTTGTCAATATGAATATTTTGACTGGAACATATTGAATTTTCACTGGTTAAATTGGAAGTTATGATTTTTTAAGTACTTTTATAGTAGATAATTTTGGTATATTTCCCTCTATTTTTAATATTACATTTCATATATGATATTGACTGCATGACATAGAAATATAGTATTTGCATATAAGCTAGGAAGGCTAGCTGTTAACCTTATAATGAATATGGGATGACTCTTAAAATATAATACTCTGTGCAGGAGAGTAATTTGATGGTATTTCCTTTAATTAAAAGGTTGATAGTATAATCATAATTGTAACTTATAATCGATTGATTGAATTACACTTATCGGTAGAGAGCGATAACTCTTAAATGATTATTGAAGTTACCTGTAACTATAAATTATTAATATAAGATAAAATTGATAGATTTATATATATGATGAATAATAGATGTAAGGAAGAAAACACCATATTAAAATTATATGTCTTGTCTTGATTTTACTCATGATAAACTGACAATATATTAAACTGATTAACATATATAACTAAGCTTATACTGACATTAATATTGATACAACATAGCATAACATACTGATATGGCTTACTGAGTGATAGTCCTTTGTACTGATTTCTTTTTTAGTTTGATAGTTTGATAGCTCTCTTTTGACTTTACTAATAATATTAATTTTTAATTTTTTTATTGTTCATATTAAGTGATAATTGATATTGACAAAAACTAAAAATGCATATTGATTCTTTAGCATACATTGAAAGCAATGATAGAATTTTGATCACTTGCCGGACATTTACGCTAATTATGTAGGTTTTATGATGTTAGGTCAGGGAAGAAGTGAGGACCAATTGGAGTGAGATTGACACAGATCTTTATATATATATAAAGAAGATAACATAGATAATCATTCAAATTTTATTATGGGGCATTACACAACTAGTGTCCTTAAAGCAATCATAAAAGCGGTAATGCAAACTGTTGCGTCCAGGAGTATTCACGGCGGTAGAGAAATATCATATTTAACATCTTAGCGTTGTACAAAAATTCGGCACGTAATCAGATAAGGAGAGAGGGTCTAGAATTTATGAGACACTAAGATTTTTACGTGAAAAACCCCTGAAAAAGGGGGAAAAATCACGGGGCCTAGCCTAGTTTAAATAAATCCACTAGTATTGCAGTCGATTACAAATGAAGCCCTTCCTTGGGAGAAGGCCTTAGCTTGATGCACATTTTATAGAGTACATTACATGATATAAAGAATCGCTATTGACATGTTTGTTTGGTCGGGAGGACCGTAGTAGTCGGCGGGCGACGGAGGTCGGAGGGCTTGTAGTCGGTGGGCGACGTAAATCAGGAGGACCGTAGTCGGCTGGCGACGGAGGTCGGAAAGACTATAGTCGGACGACGAAGATCAGAAGGACAGCGTCAGGTAGAAGTCCAACAATGGAAAGAAATCCATCTTCGCGTAGATGTCCAGCGAAGTCCGATAACTCGTAGAAGTTCGGCGTCGGGTAGAAACTTGGCGAAGAGTGAAGGCCCGACGTCGGGTAGAAGCCTGACGTCGGGTAGAAGTCCGACGTCTGTTGGTGGCAGAGGAGAACTCCGGCTTCACTTGGGCGGAGTTTCGGCGTCAGAAGGAAACTTTGTTGCAAATTGGGAAGAATTTCAGCATCACGTGGAAGTTGGGCAGAATTCCTGCGTTCTCCCGAATATCACGCAGAATCCCGGCGTGTTCGGGAGGCAGGACGAACTCTGGCGGTGGTCGAGGAGGAGCTTCTTCCTTCTCCTCCTTCTTCTCTTCTTCTTCTCTCTCTCTTCCCTTTTTCCCTCTTGTGAAGAATGAGGGATCTATTTATAGATTTTTTGGAGTGGCCTAGTCCGTAAATAGGTGTGAGATCAGGGCAAATAGGGAGTGGCCGAATGGATGGCTGATATTGAATCCGTCGATCGTACACCGTTCGTTGGACATTTGAAGGCCTTAATGATGTCAGAATTTGGCGATCTTGGGCTCGTTGGATTCGTCTTGTCGATCTGTTCGATTCGAGTATAAGCTCGTTAAAATCGTAGACCATTTGGGCTCGTATTAGGTTGAATTTGGTGTCGTTGGGTTCTTACTTCCGAGACGCTCAGTTTGACTGTAAGCTCGCTGAAATCGAAGTTCGGGTGCTCCTAGAATTAATTTTCGAAGTTTCCAACTAGCTTTTTACCTCGAAATTCGTGCCCCATCAAGATAAATTCGTGATGATGTATCACAAACTTAATTTATTCTTTATGATGGAAATATTTATCATTAGTTGTTGCATTGCCCGGCCTAACTCCTCACAACATCTGACAACAAGGGGCATGCCGACAACCTCAATTAAAGGTTGCTATTGAAAACATTGGAGGCCTATTTTGTCTATGCATGAATCAAGCTTGAATAAACAAAGGTTGTGGGGTTCTAAAATTTCAATTATTTAAATTTTTTGTTCATATGTATTATGTGGAGTTTGACATATATATATATATTGTAGAAATCATATAGTTATTCACATTTATATTTTGTAGGTAGCACTTCTCATAATAAATGGAATAATATAAAATAATAATAAATAAATTAAAAGGACAATTTTTAATATTAGAATAGTTGAGTAGAATTTATTTTTGTTTTTGCTTTCATTATGCCGATTGGGTTACACTGACCATAATAGTATTGAAGATTATAAGGATTCATTAGGGATGATCGCAACTTGTTTCTAAAATATTTTATGAAATTACTGTTAATAAAATTGAATTATTGGATATCATAATTAGTTTTTTATCTATATGAATTTGGAAAATAATTTTGTTATGTCTCACACTTTGATGGTGCTAGAAAAGTTAGATTGTAATGCATTTTATTGAATCGAATGAATATGTGATACAAGAGTGATTATATATAAATAGAGTGATAAATTAAAAAAATCTTAATAAAAGAAACCATCTTTATTATGAGAGAATATATTCTTTGGAGAATGAGCAACTTTAATGCCCAATAAATAATATATAGAGGATCCAAATCTTTTATTTCAAAGCTAGAAGGTCAGTACCATCATCACCATTGCTAGTAATAATCATGTCATCAATGTATAATGAAGTGGAATTCATTTAAAACAAGTGCATTTTAAGAAAAATAAGTAGTCATAGTGACTAGGATAAAAACCAATTGAGATAAGTACAATATAGAACTTCTTAAACCAAGCATGAAGTGAGTATTTAAGGCAACATGATACTTTTTAAAGTTTGGAATGTTAGTAAGCTTATAAGAAATGCTAGGAGGAGGTGTCACAACCCAATCCAATATGACCCACAAAAATGACAAGTCATGTCATGTTGAATGACAGGCCAAGCCGATGATCAAAGTTTTGGGGATTTTTCATATATATATATATATATACTACAAAGCTTCTAATTAACTTTTAATATGTAAAAAAATAAACTCATCATACATTTTAATTTTTTGTATTCATCATCAAAGTGTTTATACAATAAGTATATGCTATATTGCATGACTAAAAATTAAAATAAATAAAATAAATAAATAAATAGTCATGACTATATAAAAATTAGAAAATACCTATACTAATTCAAACATATCAGAATATGAGACTACATGTAATCAATCGATTCTTTCCCCTTCCCCTGACCTAAAATAGAATGAGTAGTAAGTGTGAGTCAACACAACTTAGTATGTTGCACACACCAATATAAATTTATAAATATTTCATTTATTATGCATTTAGCTGAGTTTTTAAAGTAGTTAGTAATAATTCACCGTGTTGAACATAATAATACTTGCAATTATAAAAAAATAAAATAACAATGTAAGGAAAGTAAATAAATAAGTAATACATGTTAGAATAGAAAAATAATAGATTTAACATATATTAGAATAGAAAAATAATATATTTATTTTAGGCCCTTATAGCTCACATCAAAAATAAATATCAGAGTTCAAACCCTTTTGACTCGATGTGCTATTATATCCAAAAAAAGGCCCTTATGACTCTCAAGTCTTAGCATATATCATATATTCAAAAATTTAGATTTTTATGTGTATCCCACACAATATAACTTCTTTCGACATTAGAGCTTCACAAAATCATATATTTCAATCAGATAAACATATATATCATTACATTTCAGCAAAAGAAATATAAATATATAATAAAATGTTTTATCAATAGGCAACTAATTCATGTACTGAACAAAATTTTACAGTTTCAGAATTTCATTAGATTATTAGGGATTATTCAGAACATTGTTTTAAAGATTTAAATATACTATAAAATTATTTTCTAGGATCAAAATTATTTTCTAAATTGAAAAAAGTAACATTATTTTCAAATTATTTGATGAATTTTTTTGCACAAAAATATCTAAATATTCAAAATAATCATATCTACAATATATATAACTCTACACGATGAAAATTTAGTGGGTGTAAGGTTATCCTCATTTTTAAGCTAGAAAATTATAAGATTAATCAGAAAAATCGCATAATTTCATATTTTTTTAACATTGAGATAGGTAGAATGCAATCTATCTTGATTCAAATAACTTTTAGAATTGAGTCAAAAGCAAAAATATGGATTAGAGTCTCCAAAAATTCAGCATCTCTCTAAAATACCTCTCTCTCTACATAGCGATATATATTGATGTTTTGTTTAATAGAATTTTTTGGTGGTAGTTATATTGATAAAAGAAATTAGATAGCCTTGATTGTGTAAATTAAAATATAAAATAATAATTCTTCCTAATTAGATTTTGGGGCATCTCAGCCATGTCGCTCAAACTAAATGGAATAGTGGATTTAAAATATATTTAAGTGCATATAATGGCCTAGAGCTGCATCGCTAGTTCAAATTTCAAAAGCCTGAAAACACATTATCGAGGCGCCATTGTTGAGCATGTTGGTGCCAGTCAACATGACACTTAGACGCCAGAGGACTCAACATTATGGCGCTCCATAAGAAAAAATCCAGATTTTTTCAAAATACATTTAAACCCCTGGAACCCACTCTAAAACATGTGCAAACCTTTTTCATACACACATATCATTCTCAAACACATACAAAAAAGTTCAGAACACAAAAGTTCAAATATTTACCTTGGGTCAGAATTTGTTAAGCCAAATCTTGAACGTAGAGGTGTCAAAAGTAGGGAGTTGTCAATGAGACTCATTAGTTAAGGAATCAATGGATGCTAAGACAGTCGAATGGGCCATTTTATGTAGTGCAACTTAAAGTTGGCCAACTTGGAGTGGAGTTAGCCATTGATTGGAGAGCTAACATACAATGCCAAACATGCTAATTGAAAAACAAGACATTGATTGTCAAGTTTTTTATGGAGTTACCCAACTAGGACATTGGAGAAGTTAGTGTGGAATCTGTTAAATGCTGCTTTTAGGAGGATGACTAATATAAACTGAGCTAATTGGAAGGCTGGGACATTGACAAGAACCACAAACATCGATTGGTGTGCCAACATCAGCTTAAGATGTCGACCTAGACTTATGGCGACAGCTAGAAGCTTAGGTTGCTAGTCATAAGATGATTTGCATATATCATGATGGACAACAATCAAATTTTGTCAAAGGCCCTTGTAGAGACCTTGTTATGGAGGAAAGCACTTAAATTAGTCATGATTTAGCAAATCATTGAGAATGAAAATTGTTATATATACTTTATAGTGATTTTTAAAATTTAATTGATATTATTATAAATAAAAATAATTTAATGTTACTTCAATAAAATAAATATATCTTATCATAAATTAGCTCTAACTCAATTAAAATAACTTCTTAGATAATCTTATAATTTTATTGAAAAAAAATAGATAAGTATATTCTAATCAAAATTTAATAATCCCATAAATTCAATAAATTTATTTTTATTAAAATAAATAAATAATTAAAATTGATATTATACATTTATACTTATTTTAAATTGATTTAAATAATTTTGAGGCAATCATCACAAATTTCTAATTAGTATACCCTAAAATTTTCCTTCTTGCGCGCCGGAATGTGACCGCTTTGGGTCTTCCCTGTGGGTCCCATCGCCGGTGAATCTGTGGCCAATAAACACTCCGTTGGATAACGAGCTCGCGGCATTCCACAGAATAATCGTGACACAGAGAGCAGCAGAGCTCAGCATTCAAATATCCTCCTTTCCGGCGAGAGCGAGAACACAAACACCTTGTAGGCCATTCATGGAGCTGTGCATGAACGGCCGAGTGGTCGTCTCGGCGGCGGCCCCGCAGACGCACGCCGGCGCCGGGAGGTTCGCCGATGGAGAGGCAATGGGGCAGCGGCTTGACTTGTCGAGCTTCCGCCGTACGACTGAGCCGATTTACCAGCGGCGGAAGCCATCTCTACGGATGTCACTCACCACCACCGACTTTGTAGCTGAGTGCAAGGTATTTCCAATCGGCGTTAACCTTCCCACTGTTGCTTATCTCAAGAACCAGTTTTATTCATTCAGCTTTTCCTTGCGCAATCAGTTGCTAGTTTTCTCATTAGTTTAGGCACCATTGTTTGATTGGAATAAAGAACTAATAAGAAGTCGGGTTTTAATTAGCGTGTAAAGGTATGTCAGATGTTCTTGAGCGTGAAAAAGATAGATAATGCTTTAAATGGGAAGCCATGCACTTAATCTCGTTGATGGAGTGGCATATTTATAAGGCCTCGACACCAAACTGGTTTAGTTATGCATAAGCAAGTAATAAGATTGGATTTTGACGAGATTCGTAACCGGTATTAACCTTGAAATTACAACGAACATATTAGCAATTTGATCTATGACCGTTAAGCGGTCGTTGATGGAGTGTTGCGGCGAGATTTGCGATGGCATAGCTGGTATTCTGGTAATCACTTCATAGATATCAGTTCTTTGGTATGCTAATGTCTTTCAATATTAAATTCTCGAATAAAGTTTCAATCTTGTTTTGAGGTTATCTAACTGCCAGAAATTTGAGCAGTGCATAAATTTTAAGAAATCTAAAAACCTAATGAAATGAAAAAAAAAAAGGAATGTCATCACTACCAATGATTGTTTTAATGTACATCCCTTCATTTAAGTAATTTAACATTTAACCAATACTCCTAATTTAAAATTTACGTTAACATTAATGCCTTGATAACATTAAACTATACTAATTTTCATGATAAAATATCTTTAGCAAAATGTAGTTAAGACAAAAGTTATCAAACTGATCTTCGTTTGAATTAGCATCACATTACCCTTTAATTCAAAATCTTCTTGCTTGCCATGCCCATCCCCTTCTTAAGTAGATGTTATTCCCAATTTTCAAAGGTGTGGTTTGAATGTTGGTTATTTGATATTCTGAGCAGTAGATAAGCTTAATTTCTTCCTCGTTGACTTCTCTTTCATACAATGAAATAATAAGTCTGTTTGCTTACTTCTACCATGAGTAATAGGATGCTTAGTGAATTTATTTGAGAGACACTATCAACTTTGTTCTTGTAGTAAATGATTAGATATTGTATTTGATTATGCTTCATATGTGTTGAGGCGGAGGGGGTTAAATTACTCTATTTAAGAGCACGGAAGGGAAAAATAGGATCAACATTCCCAACATAAAACATCAACATTAAACCTTTATCCTACTACATGGGGTCAGCTAAATAAATCATTTTTCTCAATTGTGCCATGTTAGGAGTCAAAGTTCTTATTTAAATCTAATAAACAAAAGTCATTTTTAATATTTTCTAACAAAGTCTTTTTAAGTCTTCCTCTACCTTCTTAACATAAGCTGAATCTAAAGCATCTACTCCCTTAACCGGGTCATCAAATGCTCGATGCTTTATGTGACTAAACTATTTAAGACGACTTTCTCTAATCTTATTTGTCATTCGAGCTACTCCAACCTTTTCTCCTATATACTCGTTTTGCATTCTGTTTCTAAGTATAAAGCAATTCATCCACTTGAGCATCATTATCTCTACAACACTTAACTTAATTTTATGCTTATCTTTTAATGGCCAATATTCGGTGCCACAAAACATTGCAAGTCTCATCACCATCCTATAAAATTTCCCATTAAGTTGGAGGGGTAATTTTCTATCACACAACAAGCCCAATGCATTCCTCCATTTCAACCATCCAACTTGAATTATACTATTAATATCCTCATTTATTTTACCATCAC
Source organism: Dendrobium catenatum (assembly GCF_001605985.2). Classification (NCBI taxonomy): domain Eukaryota; kingdom Viridiplantae; phylum Streptophyta; class Magnoliopsida; order Asparagales; family Orchidaceae; genus Dendrobium; species Dendrobium catenatum. The sequence goes on along the minus strand of NW_021319151.1, from coordinate 327,728 downwards.
TTTGAACGATAGACCCAAAATATCTAAAACATGCACTCTTTTTAATGACTTGATCGCCCAAAGTCACAAACCTACAATTATATATGTTATTATTTATTACTAAAATTATATTCAATGTATTCAGTTTTAGTTCTATTCAAACGAAAACCTTTAGATTTTAATGTTGACCTCTATAATTCAAGTTTTCCTTCTACTCCTCTAGTCTTATCTACAAAAACAATATCATTAGCAAAAAACATACACGAAGGTGCATCATCTTGCAAATGTCTAGTTGGAACATCCATGGCTAAAGAAAAAATATATGGGCTTAAAGTTGATCCTTAATGTAATCCAATTGAAATAGGAAAATACTTGGTCAAACCATCTTGTTCTAAGTGTTTGAACACAAGTAATAGCTCTTGCATATATAACCTTAATGACTTGAATATAAATATTATTGACTATTTTCTTTTCTAGAACTCTTCAAAGCACTGTTTACCTCTAACCATCTTGCAACTACTAGCTCCTACAAGCCACGTTCTCTCGTAACTTCCCCACGTAACTCCTTTCACAATATTAAAACTCTTACGAACTACTCTTTTGGATCTATTGCATCTCCTGCACTTTGACTCAATCAAACGCTCTGCCTCTCATGTTTGATCGATCTCGCAAGCAATAGCCGAAGCTTGATTACGTTCTTGTCTCCTGCGTCCGAACCTGAAGCCCTAACCGACTGCTGCACGCAAAGCCCCCAGCCTCCGTGTGTGACTTTGACTCCTACCATTTGCCGGCCTGACTCCTACCCAACATCCAGCCACCACACGTGGCTTTGCGTATTCCACCTCCAGTTGCATGATCCCGCCGAACTTCCTTTAGTAGCCTGTATTTTGCCCCAACCAAATATTTTTTTTAAAGAGTCATTATACGCCAAATTTGAAAATCGTCTTCACCATAAGATGTATATTATTGTGTTTTAATTATAATAAATTTTTTCGTAATTTTTGGGCACTTGTGTGAATCCTTAAGATATTGATACATGTCGATAAAAGTGAGGATTTTGGGACCGTCATGTGTTCGTTTTGCAAATTGATTTCGCAAATATTTTCTATATAAAGTAAACTATTTTATGGATATTTTTCTTGATTTCTTGAAGCCCCAAAAGAATTTATATGAATTTTATATTGACAATGGATTAAATTATATAATTAAATAATATTTAATATTATTATTTTAATCCTAAATATCTAAATCCACCTACAGATCTCTTCATGTGACATTTTTTTCTTCCTATTCGTTTAACAAAGAGGATTTAGGGAATTTAAGAGAGAAAAGAGAGTGGAGAGATTAAAGGATGAATTGAGACATTCACTTGTACCGCTGAGGATTCTTGAGTTTTTTGAGCTGGTTGAGAGAACGAGACTGGTGGAGAATGATTTTGGCTATTCCATTGTTCAGATAAGATATGAGCAAAAAGAGACCGGAAGATGATATAACTAGGAGAAAGAGAAGTGAAAAGAGAGGTAGATTTCGGACAACACGAGAGGATCTACATTTGAGTTCATTGTGGGTGTACTAGAGTGTGTCCGATGTGGTAAGAGACATAGTGGACCGTGTTTTCTGTTGATTGGATAGTGTTTTAGATATGGGCAGTGAGGACACCGAAATGTTGATTGTCCACTACATCGACAGGGGACACGATCTTGATTTAGAGGGGAGCAAGCTATGCAAGGCTTTAGACAGAGGACCATGGGATCTAGAGAATACAATGAAGGTTTTGTGAGCAGGATAGATGAAATAAGGGTATTTGAAAGTCAAAGAGGACCTACACAGTCTGCTACACCGACACTGCCCCCTGTACGACCTAGAGTTTACAGTTTGATCCAAAAAGAGGATAGGAATGCGTCTGGAGAATCCATTGGTAAAATTTTTAATCCTTGAATTTATTGATTAATAATTTGCATGGTATATTGTGCTTGAATGATATATGGGAGTATGCTTATTTTGAATGAACTTCTGATTGATCGCATGCATTGTTATGGAGATTTTGAACTTGATTTATTGGTTTTGAATCGTATTGATTTGTTTTGATGGATTTACGAATTGAATTTATCTTTATTGATCTGTTTTGTATGTGGAAATGTCGATGACGACATTTTTCTAAGGTGGGGATATTATAATAACCAATATTTTGACTCAAATAAATAAATTTTTTAAGAGTCATTATAAGCCAAATTTTAAAACTGTCTTCCCTATAAGATACATATTTTTGTGTTTTAATTATAATAATTTTTAATTTTTTGGTATTGGTTTAAATCCTTAAGAAATGGACACTTACCGGTACAAGTGATGATTTTAGGACTGTCATGTATCTATTTTGCAAACTGATTTTACAAGTATTTTTTTGAAATAAAATAAGCTATTTTATAGATATTTTTCTTAAATTTTATAAGCCACAAAAATTTGTATAATTTTATATTGACAATAGAGTAAATTATATAATTAAATATTATTTTTTACTCATTACTATTAACCTAACAAGGATCAGCTCATCCAGCCAATCCTAAGTTCGGGAAAGTGATATTTGACCTGTTCTTAGAAATCAGAGATTTACGCCTGTCTTATCCTGGTCAGAAGGAAGTTTGAAATGATATCCACGTGGCATAACCCCCTACTATGCATGCTCCATTTTAGGATTAGACAAGATTCCTCTTTTATTTTGTTGAGCAAAGTTGACGTTTTTAACTATTCTACTTTTTTTAAGTTAATATAGAGTAATATACTTGAACCATTTATAACAGATCTTTAAATTTTCCGCATTAACTTTTCAACATGTAGTTTCTTTATCCGTCTTCCCAATTTTGCATATTAGCTTTGCAACATACCGTTTCTTCGCATTCTTTATTTTAATTTCCGCTAGTTTCCTGCATTTTTTGTGCTTGATAATACCGAAAACATTTTTGGTGCTTGATAATACTGAAACCTGGGTTAAGAATATGATAAAGCTATGCTTAATTTAGCATTGGAAATGGACATGCTTCAGGCTTCGTTTCGGACGGCTTTTATACTGCTTCATAAAATAATTTTTTAGTTCAAAAATTAAAATTTTTATACTAAAAAGTTGCTTTATAAAATAGAAAACTAGTCATCCCAAACGAAACCTCAGTTTCCAGCTGGAGGTGCTTGAACGAAAATTTTTAGTACTTGCTGCTTAACTCCTTAACTACCATAACAAGTTCTTTTAATTTTTATTTTTTATTTTTTATTTTGGGGTCAAAGGTAGGAGCACGCAGACATTTTATTCTCATTCTAACCATGAAGAAACATAGAGATCTAAAAAAATTACGATACAAATAGACATTTGCGTGTACATCATAGGTTAATGCAGTTTTAGTGCAGTTGCGGGATTTGGAGTTGGAGAGAAGAGATCCTCGGACAGTTGTGGCAGTCATTTTAGGAGGTGGAGCAGGAACTCGTCTTTTCCCTCTAACAAGGCAAAGAGCTAAACCTGCGGTATGTGCTTTTATTTTCATCAAATTTGTGCATCTTCTCTTTTGAAAACAAATCTATTTGTATTAAATGCTAAAATACCCTGTTTTTTTTTTTGCCAACAATCTCTTTTAACTAAAATTCCGAGTGTGGTAAAATATTTTCCATACCAAAAATGGGAAATCATTTATTGTCATGGATGAGACATCAAACTCCATTATTTTCTCCTCTTCGAGCATGTTCAAATTGTTAATCATTTTCTTTATGATGTAACCTACACACGCACACACAAGAAGATGCTTTCATTTGAGTAAGGAGTAGAACTGGTTTTCTCTTGGATATTTAGCATGAGGAACTGTTATTTATGTTAGGGTGATATTTTCCAACAGTACCTTACTGTTTAAACTTTTCCTTCTGCAGTTAATTTTTGAAAATGATGGGGTTTTGGGACTCTTATAATTTTAGCAACCTTTTTTTTTTAATTGTTCTTGCTTTGTTTGTGCAATTATCAAATTTGTAAGACACCTCTATTCATAGGGTTGCTCCTGCTTCCAGGTTTCTTTTGATATATTCGTCATTTGAGAAAACAGGAGAATATTATACTTTCGAGCCTAAGGCCTCATTTGAGGCGGCTTAATTTTACCTTTTCCGTTTCAAAACGGCATTGTTTTTTTTTTGCTCTTTGAATGTGACACATACTTTTTTGAAAACTCCATTTCTTTAATGTTTTGAGAAGTGTTATGGTAGTAGCTTCTCCGTTTAAAACTTCCATTTCTTTCATTGACGTTTTTGAAACAGAAAAGATAAAGAAACCAAACGAAGCCTATGTTTCAACATGTTGTCATACCTGTAAACTTTTACTCTAGCTCGAATCTCATTATGAATGACTAGTACTTCAGAATGGATTTTTACTTGGTTTATTCATCATCCTCCTAGTTTCAATTAGTCATTTTCATCCATCTTGTTATATTTCTTATCTATTCTCGAAATCAAATAAATTGTATCATGAGTTAATGCCAAGCTGTAATTTTATCATTTTCTTACATTTGAATAATAATAGTTTACTATTTTATATGAATGTAGCTAAAATATATCTTCTATTGTTGTTGACACTAATGCATCTTTATTCCTCCTTCGTAGGTGTCCATAGGAGGGGCATATCGATTGATCGATATTCCAATGAGCAATTGCATTAATAGTAGAATCAACAAGGTGTATATTCTCACCCAGTTCAACTCTGCTTCACTTAACAGACATCTTTCGAGGGCGTACAATTTCAGCAATGGCATAAGCTTTGGGGATGGTTTTGTTGAGGTACACATTTATCTATTCAATGTTTAGAAGTTGTTATATAAGAATTAGCATTTTGATTTATGTACATGTCATCATTCTGTCCTACTTTGCATAATGTTGAGGTGTTGTTTTTTATTATTAAGCTTTATTTGGTATTTTGTCTTCGTCTATGTTGCTGCGTAATGCTGGTTAGCATAGTTATGTTAATACTATTGTATGAAGTGGTGTAAGAGTTAACTGTTTGATAAAAAGATAGTGTGGCGCTGATTGAATGACTGAAATGAATATTTACTATGAAGTTTGTATATAAAACTATGATATGATTTTATGTAAGTTTTAATATATATAGCATGAGGCGTAAGCCTCATGCCAGTGAGGCGAGGCAGGCAGGCCTCAAGGCGGGCCTCAACCAAGTTGAGGCGCAAGCCTCGTAAAAAAAACTCGAGGCGTATTTTATTGGAATTGCGCAAAGGCGAGCCTCATATTGCGCAATTTTAAACCATGATACATACCACTATATACTACTCTATTTACATATCTAACACCTAACATTTTAATATTACATACATACCACCCATAGTTCACTTTCATATCAAATATAGGTGATAGGAATGAAATATATGGGTGGTGGAAATGAAATATAAGTGGCATATTTGATATTAAAATAATATAAGGTGGTATATATGTAATATTAAAGTTTTAGGTGTCAGATATGTAAATAGAGTAGTATAAAGTGGTATGTACATAAATCCTCCAAATAAGAAAGCTTAAATCCATAAAAATACTTTTCTTAAAAGCTACCTAAATTATCATTCTAAGAAAGTTGTTTTTCCGTTTTCATCTATGATGCACGGACACGGACACGACACGACACGGACACGGGACACGTTTTTTTTTTTAAATATACACTGCACGCCTCTTTGAGGAGAAGTGTCGGTGCATCATAGGTTTTCATGCAATGCAACACCTTAAAGTTAACTTTTTTGGTTCAAGGAAGTAGAGCATGCATCAGAAATTATGCCAAATGGAGCCTTAATTGTAAGGAAACCACTTTTGAGTCCTTCTTTACACTTTTTGTAAAGATTTATAAAGTGAGGTCCATAATTTGCAACCAATTAATCCGCTATATGTTTTTAGCTTGAGTATTCTAATCCTGAATTCATAGACAACTTATTATTAACAGGTTTTTCCCTTCTGAGAACCTCATAAATATATGTACATTGAATTTGGGTAGGGATTCACACGCATAGAAGGCATAGAAGTACAAAGAAAGCAAAAAGTTTGACGTGGCTGTTGCTCCTAGCTAGCTTCTACAGTTCTACTAAAGGTTTATTCGCCAAAATTTTACCGGTATATATAATTTGCAATTCTCCCAGATTTACATGGTTTTGTTACTGAACTGAAGTCATCTATTGTCACATACGACTGGCAGAATATAGCTTTGTATCCTGGTGGTTAAGTAGTGGTATACTATACCATATGTCTACTATTCAAGGCTTGACAGTTTTGAAAGAAGTTGATAAACCCAACTTTACTTAATAAAGGAGGTGACCCGCTTATAGTTAAAGAAAGGAAGATAGCTTTGTAGTCCTTCTTCTACCTTTTTAGTATTATTTGAGTAGTTATTTTTACGAAGAGCTGTCATATTTGATTTTGAATGGTGTCCATGAAGTGCTTTTATGGTATCTAATCGTGCATCAATACAAATTTGCTGTCAATTTAGACCACCTCTAATTTAGCTATTGCAGATTTCAGGCTATTAACTTAGCCATTTTGTAAAAATTGGAATTAAAGATGCTAGGATTTTATAGAAACTAAATCACTTACACTTCGTTAGAACGAAATCTTATGTAGTTGATTATTGCTCATGTACCTTCATGTATATAATTTCTCTTTCATATGTTATATTCATCATCCATCTTATTGTCCCAGGTACTAGCGGCCACTCAAACTTCTGGCGAGGCAGGAAAGAGATGGTTTCAAGGTACTGCTGATGCTGTTCGTCAATTTCATTGGTTATTTGAGGTACTTTTGACTTTTGCACTTCCACTTTTAGAATTCATAGAACTTTGACACTATTTTCGCATTTGTTATGTCAAAAACTTATAATTTGTAATGTTTTTTTTTTCATGAGAAATTATTGTCAAACTTAGAGAATGATCAATCGTCTTAACCTTATTCCCCAACTAAACTAGCTTTATGCACCTTTCTCCATTCCTTCGTATTAAGGGAAGATGTTAATTTAACTTTGTGCGAGTCTTCATTCATTGTGATAAAAAATAACCCTCAAACTTCAAGTGAAAATTTTATAAGATTGTGGTGAGACCTACAAGGCTTGATGGCGTAGAATATTGGCCATTGAAAGAGAAACATAAAATTAAGTGTTGCAAAGATGAGGATGCTCAGGTGGATAAGTGGCTTTACACTTAGAGACAAAATACGAAAAGAGAATATATGTGAAAAGGTTGGATCTCCAGTGGCAAATAAGATTAGAGAGAGTTGTCTAAGATGATTTGGCCTTCTGATGTCACTGTTAGGACTTAGGATAGTATATGTATTAGATCAAGCTCATATTCAGAAGTGTAGAGGTAAACCTAAAAAGATTTGGTTAGAAAGTATTAAAAATGACATTTTTTATAATTAGATTTAAATGAGAATTGACTCTTATTAGAACTCAATGGAGAAAAATGATTCATGTAGTCTATAACACCCTAAAATCAAATTGAAAGAATTATTTATTTTATCTTATTAATTAATCAACCATAACTTCTATAAATCATCATAATAATAAATCTATATATGGTGAAAACAAAAATAGGTTAAATGTTTCTTACAGCGAGACGAGCAAATTTCTCAACTTGCTCGACTGATGAAAATTGCTACGCGAACTCCAAATCCTAGGTTTCCTTTCCTTTGCTCTCTTTTTTTCTCTTAATTCCCTCACCTAAGTCTCTGTTAGCCGAAAATGAATAGGGAAAGAAATGGATTTAAAAAGCTTTTAACTGTTAGTGACTTAGGATTTTTTTTTATTAAAATAATAATATAATAATAATATATAATTATATAATATAATCAATTTTAAGTATAAAAATTATATCAATTCTTTTGGGACTTATATATATATATATAAACTTATTTTATTTGAAAAAATACTGGTGAAATCAGTTTGGTAAACGGATACCTGACTGTCCCAAAATCTTCATTTGTATCGACATGTGTCAATTTCTTAAGGATTTATAATAGTGCCCAAAAATTATGAAAAAATTAGCATAATTAAAACATAATAATATCTATCTTATGGCGAAGACAGTTTTCAAATTTGACTTAAAATGACTCCTATAAATTTATTTATTTGGATCAAAATACAAGCTATTACATAGTCGACTCGACCCCATATAGTGAGATAAATGCCCATATAGTGAGATAAATGCTTGTTGTTGTTGTTGTTGCATGTCTTCATCCATAATTTCTTTCCAAGCTAATTTTTGTCTATCTTTTTCTTCTTTCTAACCCTTTTATGTTATTCTATCTATCTACCAAATTCGTGCATCTCCTGCCAATCTATAATATCTTCCTTTATCACTTAGGGGATTTCCTCCTCTACACCAACTGTTTTTTTGGTTAGATCCATAAGTGTATTAGTAGGATTTCCAGCAAAGAATTCATGTTTCATTTAGTAAGTTGAGAATATATTTCCTTGGACATAAATGTATGCCCATTCTTGATTGGGCTACTTCTATGCCAAGGAGGTATTTGAGATTACCCAAGTTTTAATTTCAAATTCTATCCCAGGTTTTTAAGGTTATGTATCTCTTTCTCATTGTTTCTCATAAGCACAATGTCATCCATATAGCAATGAGAATGGTAAACTTTCCTTTAGAAGAGATTGAGAGAAACATAGTTTGGTCTATTTGGCATTAAGTGAACCCATTGTTTTTTAAGCGTTTGCAAATCTGTAAAACAATACAAATGGAGATTGCTTAAGGTCATATAGGGATTTTCGAAGCCCATACTTTATTTGCGTTGTTCTGAATTGTAGCATATAGAGTATTATGCATATATACTTCCTCTTCCATGTCATCATCAAGGAATGCATTCTTCATGTAAAGTTAAATAAGTGGTCAATCAAGTTTTGCAGCTAAAGATAATAAGACCTTAATAGAATTGAGTGTAAAAACTAGATGAAATGGTTTTTTAGTCAATTCCATAAGATTGAGTGCACCTTTTTGCAACCAATTATGCTTTAATCTTCCATCTTTCCGTCTGCATTCATGCATTAATCCTTCCATCTTTCCATCTGCATTGTGTTTGATTGAAAAAGATTCATTTACAGCCAACAATATTTTTCCCTTGGGGAAATCCTCAACAACCCAAATTTTGTTTCTTTTAAAGCCTTAACTTATTCCAAAACAACGACCTTTTGCACGGGTTGATTTAGTATTTAAAAACAAGTTCATAGTTGATCCAGGGAGACATCATTGGGAAGCTACAAAATAGGTGCTAAGGCACTTAAATACAACTATGACCTTAGGATTGAAGTATAAAAATTTGATTCTATAGATAAAGTGATTATAGGGTATGTAGATTCATATTTTACAGGATGTTTTGATACGCAATATCACTTACATTTTTTGTGTTTAAGATATTTGAAAGCATTGTTAATTGGAAGGCTAATTTGTAGCCAGTTATAGCCTTGCCTACAACTGAAGTAGATACATTGCTATGAAGACCTAAAAGAAGTTTTAAGACTAAAAGGGTTAATTTCTGATTTTTTTTAAGCCAGTGCTCACTCATGTGTCTATATTTTGTGATAATTAAAATGCAATATTTCTCTCCAAGAATTCCATCTATCATAAAAGAAAAAAACATGTAGATGTAAATTCCAATTCATTAAGGAGGCAGTTGTTAATGGGGCTATGGAAATTATAAAAATTCAAACCTATGATAATGCATCCTATTTGCAACAAAAGCATTGACTTCCTCAAAATTTCAATATTGCTTGGAATCATTGAGGATGAAGAGAGAAGCGTTAATGTTGGTTTCTTGGATCTTAACAAATTAAAGAATCAAGATGGAGGTTGTTATATTGGTTATTTAATTCCGGAGTGGAACCAGGAAGAGCTCTGTCCTTCATGAATATTTTTTTCTTAGAATAAGAATTTTAATTATTTTTCCCACCTTCAATAAATGTAGTTGCCTAAATTTAAGAAAGAAATTCCTTTTTCTCTTTCATATTTAAAATTATGCATTTCACAATTCCCTTTTTGCTCACCCTCAAAAAAGAAGTTGGTTTTGCCATTGTAATTAATTTCTTAATTAGTTTTCTTTGTAAATACTATTATTAATTTAGTAGTTTTGGGGTTATTTGTGTCATTTTCAACTTACACAATTATTTTAAGGTGTCTATAAATATACACTCGCCCCTTGTTGTAAATACATTCCAATTAGTATATTTTTTTCTTCTCTTCTTTTTTCCTTTTTTTTTTATTGGCTGTCAAGTTTTGGTCAAGAACCTTGTGCAGGAAGTTGGTTCCCGTTCTAGACTAAAGCCAAGGCTGTAGGATTATGATAGGAAACACTTGTAGATCTCAAGTATTTCCTATGAATCTTCGGAAAACAGTAAGAAATCTCCACAAAAATCCACACAAAATTACGAAACAATACATAATTTGTATTATTTGATGAAAGGGAAACTGAAAATACCAAGATACAATAGATCCTCTATTTTAGAGGATCTTTCTCTCTCAAATCTCTAGACGCCACTAGAGCCCAAAGGAAATCTAAACCTAAGAGATATCAAATTTCAGCCAATTTCAAGATGCCCTAACCCTAGGAAAATAAATTATTTAATGCATACAATCCAAAATGAAATATCTAAACAGTCCATACATTCAAATTTCCCTCCTAACTCCTCCAAAAATCCTTCCTAAATTGCTCCGTTGGATTTGGCGGCTCGGTCGCTTGTACAGGAAGAGGCGAAACTCTTCCGCTGTTCCGCCTGAGTCAGTCCCGTGTGAACCGGCTGGACCGGTCTAACAGATTCCAGCTTTAGAAACTGCGAAGAACTGTGGACTGGAGTTGCTCTATCCCTCTTGTAGTGGTCGCAAGTGTCAGGAAGGAGTCTGGTTGGTACCAAGGAGGAAGAAGAAAATAGTTCCGAAATTTCCTTCTTGTATCGGCCTGAAATCACACTACTCTAAAGCTCTTGTGTTCAACATCACCCTCCGGCTAGCTTCCATTTGTTCAATCGCACTTGTAAGCTTTGCTTGGCCCATTCTTGCCGTCTACATTCCTTCAGCACATTGGTTACTTTCTTGCTTTCTCAATCTCTTGCTTTTACATTCTCCATCTTCGCTGATTCTTGATTTAGTAATTGTAAAATATGTTGAACGCCTTAGATAAGGCGGTCAAAAGTAGTGGATTTAGCTTGATTGGCTTGACCAGTCCAAGTCGAACAGACCTTAACAAAAGGTTTGTTAAAGGAGCAAGAAGGAAGAGGGATAGACCAAAGATGACATGGAATAAATTCATGTAAAAAGTTTGCATAGAATGTGTTTAACATGTCATGTTGCACTCAGCTAGAATGGATAATGGATGAGGATCATAAACCCGAGCTCAAGTAGTTTGGATATAGCTAATGATGATGATCTATTTTGACAATAGGTGTATCCTATGTTCTCTTTTCCTTGTGAATTTTTGCAGAAAGTCCTCAGATTAGCAAAAAGTGCCTCAATTTCTTACTGGAAATTATATGAAAGTGAGAATAATGGACTGAAGCTTCATTTTTTGGTGTCATCTCATTCCATTAGCCTTTTGCCCGGAGGGCGATTTTATAGATAGTAAATACCCTCTATTCATTTCTTATAATAAGTACCTAAAGTCTGACATTTTATGGCATGCAGATTAGTTTGTGATGTATATTAAACACATTTTTAACTATTGGAATGCACTAATCTCATTTTCTTAACTTACCTCTATAGGATGCCAAAGGAAAGGAAATTGAGGATGTACTCATCCTCTCTGGTGATCATCTTTACCGTATGGACTACATGGACTTTGTTCAGGTGACAATGGGACAAATCTTTTCTTCTACTGGTTACTAATATCAGCACTTACATTTGCTTCGTGGACAGAGTCATAGACAAAGTGGTGCAGACATTACGATTTCTTGTGTGCCTATGGATGACAGGTAATGGACTTTGTACACTCTGCTTGATTCCGTATTCTTAATGTAGTTGAATGTTTGTTATTGATAAACTTAGTTAGAAAATATCATATAAGTATATTTTATGAGAAAAGATTGTATAGTTACTGGTTGCAATGCTTTCAGTCTTTGTGCTTCTCATTCCTTAAAAGTTGGTAATTTTAAATTATTTTTCATTAATTAATTTATGCACCAGTATGATGATGGTATGGTAGGTGCTTATAATAACTAATCATAGTTAACTTCAAACTATTGATTGTATAGGCCTTATTCAATTTTACCTACCAAATTAAATGTCTCCTTTGTTGGGTGTTGTCTCTAGCATCTAAGGTTGGCAATCACTTAAGGAGTAGTTTGTGCTGGTGTTCTACTAATTCTGCTACTAAAGTGGTTTGTTTAATGTGCTCGGAAGGAAAATGTATCTTGTTGAGAAAGGAAAATTGTTAACCAGCCAGTCTTACCTGGTCATCTTTGAAATGGATGGAATTAAATTTATATTTGCATTCCTATGTTAATCAGGATTTTACTTGTTTTTTTGGTGTCTTTGTTGACCTCTAACTGTCTACAACACCACCTCGCACACAATCTGCCCAAACGATGCTTTCAACCTCCTCATTTCCCACAGCTCAAAACTTCCTCACACGGTAGAAATCAGACACAAGCATTCGAATTCCTGAAGCCCTGTCTCCCTCTCCAGCCTTTGTTTGTTTATACATCGTAGCAAGAGCCGCTCCTGCTATGATCAACCCTCTGATCCTAAGCTAGTCTGACACCCTCCTTCATTCATCGACCAACCCTCTGATCCCGTGCCTGAGCCTGACGCCCTCCTTCACTTGCCGATCCAACCCTGTCGTCCGCATCAACGGCTAGCCCACCTCCATTCCTACGCATCCATACTTACGACTGTCACTCCTAGCCGCTCAATCCAACCCACACCAGACCCAATCGGCCTGCTCCCGCTTCTGCGTCACATGTGTGACCCCATCCGATCTCCTCTCCCTTCCTCTCTTTTGTTTATAATAATAATAATAATAAAGAAAGAAAGAGAAGACGTCACAATTGCATATTGGAGGATGAAGACTGATTCCATGATTGAATTCTTTCTCCCGAATTCCTCGGCCATCTATTTAATCCGGCCGAGCAGACCTAAAGGGCATGTGCCCTCCCCAACCTCCCCTAGTGGGAAGGGGGTGTCGAGAGACTACCAAAATTTTAGGGAAATGCCTAATTACCATAAATCTTCTTAATAGGCACCGCGATCGTCAATTGGAGGAGTCGAAGACTAATACTAGGGCCGATTTTTCCTCCGAAGCACTCTAAAGTATCCTCCCGCATGCATTTGCAATATGCACGGGGTTTCATTGTAGTAATATCATGCATATATATAACAATCATATAAATGCATCATGCGAAATACATGTGAAGATGTATACCCGCATTGGCCTCGGCAAGTGTGTCGTAGGTACACACGTGACGTCTAAGGATGTTGCGCGGGTTAAGAAATGAATATAGATACGAATCGGATCCCCAGTCAATAAATTGACAAAGTTGACAATACTTAAACAACCAAAATATAACAACCCATTAAAATCCCAATGATGGCCGTGTTGATAGAAAATCTCAACCGGAGGGGATCATAAATATTTTAAAATGTCTCCCAAATTCCCAAATGCCCATAAAAAATCAAAAATAAATACTACATGGTTTAAAATTGCGCAATATGAGGCTCGCCTTTGCGCAATTCCAATAAAAAACGCCTCGATGCTTACGCCTCGAGTTTTTTTTATGAGGCTTGCGCCTCAACTTGGTTGAGGCCCGCCTCGCCTCACTTGCATTAGGCTTACGCCTCACGCTATATATATTAAAACTTACATAAATCTTAAAGTAAATGCCCGACATTGGACTCTATAGGAGAGGAGGAAGGGGAGAGAGCAGTTCACCATAATGATGATTCAAATGAAGAACCCCTTAGTGGTGACAGTGCTGATGACTTATGAGTTATTATGTGATATGTCATTGCTATTTATTTTTGGAAATTGGAATTATATGTTACTGAAAAGAATACTGGGATTTGGGAAAGATAGAATTTTGAGTTGAACTATATTTCATGTTGTCTTATTATTAAGATATTTTGATTTCACTTCATATGTTATGTTTTTTTATGTTTTATATTATTCACTCATTAGTATATAAAAAATTTATCATTTTATGTTTACGCAATCTTTTCATGTTGCATTGAGGCTTACGCCTCGCCTCACGAATGAAAAATGCCTCAATACCCGAATACGCAATTTTAAACATTGAAATACTAGAACCTATGATATTTAAAATTAAAATCATTTACCAAATACTTAAAGCAAAAATACCCATCCATCCTTTGCAACAATTTGCCGATGTGGACAAATCTAAAAATTGCTTCAACTCATAAAGAGCTAATATCTAGTCAAGAATATTACTATGATTCATTCTCAATCTGTCTCTTGCCAGTAAAGATGTAGCATCTTTTCCTCTAACTGGTGGTTTTGCCGCAAATTGACATCACAGGTAAACGGTTATGACCAGGTCCCTCTGACCCGGTTATTTTGCTGCCAAATGGTACCACTAAATTATGGTCATGGTCAAAGCCCGTTTTTTCCCCAACAACATCAAATCATTAAGTAATTAATCGATAGGGCACAAAGTTCTTTGTCAGCTAAGGTGGATTCAAATTTGTTCTCTTTAACAAATACTCACCCCAGGTCTACAAGGTACCCTTCGACGAAGCAACCCATGGTTGGTGACAAGGATCCTTCTGTCAGGCTGTCGATTACCTCCTCTTACTAAGTAGACCAGGGACTACGATGGCCCGGGACGATGGAACCATGGGATCTTGATTGGGCTCATTATCATTCCCCCACCATCTACTTTAGATGCAAGGTGGTGAATTTCTGATTTTAAATATTAAAATTTCAAATACTTGAATCATGCTGCTACTATACTCTAGATACTTCGTATTTGTTTGACGATTAGCCTTAATAGAAAGTTCTCTCTCGTTATCGAGAGGGGTAATTAACTATAGAGGCTTGCACCAATAGGAAACCATAACTCAGATCGTAAAGTCCTTACAAAATGAGGACGAAATCTATCAGTAGTGTCTTATTCACAATCAAATCTGTCTTCTAAAATTTGCCTCAGAAATTACTCGTTAAAACTCTCATCGACTACTCAAAAAAGAAAGAAAGAAAGAGGAGTCCACGGAGATGCCGGGGCGCAAATTTTCGTAGCCCACATAATTAATTAAATTAAAGCAAAAAATTCAATTAATTAAACTAATTATTTAATGCAAATTAATTCAAAATTTAATAAAATGCATTAAAATAATAAGAGGACTATGTTCACACTAATCAACCTACGTATAATGCACACCAACTAAAACCCAAACTTCTAAAACTAAGAAAACTAAAGACAGAGAAACATAAAAAAATCAAGCAAACTAAACTGTCCTGGTAAGCTCTAGGCCCGTGCAAGCTCTTGCTCTGATGTAACATGATGTAAATCCAGGATTTGTATTTAGAAATTTAACAAAAGATTATCCAAGTATGATAATTGCAAATTAAAACTCGTTCCCAATTCAAGCTTTTCGGAAATCTCAATTGTTAACTACGGCTAGGCAAGCACTTACACGTAAATTAGCAAGGCCGAGAAAAATAACGTGAGTGATCAGGCGGTGTGTGTCACAAATGCCCTTGGGCTACAATAAGTGAAACATCCCTCATAGGGGTACAAACGGAAACATGAAATAACTAATAAAAGAAAAGAACTATGCATCAAAGATAAAGGCTCTGAATTAGGGCCGTCGATCGTCGTCCCCGACGATGGTACACATGGCGAAATCTGATGCCCTCATCATGCTCCTCGCAAACTGGCATATGTAAGCTCCAACTCCTACAATTGCTAACCACGAACACCTACAAGAAAGTAAACAATAGTCAATGTAAGTTGATAAACAAAATTGGTGCTGAAAGACGAGAAAATTGGTACTGAAAGAAAACTGGTGCTGGAAAGAAAAACTAGTGTTAAAACAAATAAGCAAAGCTACTATTGTAAACAAAACACTAGTACGGATGTCGACGTGGTGAGAAGCATAGAACTAAGTATATACTATTAAAGCCCTGCTAAACTAAATCCCCCCTAACCCCACTATACGGGCCACCTCTAATAGAGGCCGTAAGTCCCACTTTAATTAAGGTGTTAGGAAAACTTTCTCAGAACAAATAATACATCCTCGATAATCTTGACAACCTCTAATATAGGCCGTAAGACCTGTTGCAAGGGTTACTTTCAATGAAAGCAGTAAGACCCAACCTTTTGAACTATATGGGATACTTTCAATGTAAGCAGTAAGACCTAACCACCCTACATGCTGTTTTTAATAGAAGCAGTAAGACCCACTTCTCAAAACTTCTTGTACCTATGTGGACTACTTCTAAGTGAAGTCGTAAGACCGGCTATATGGGCTAATTCCAAGGAAAGCAGTAAATCCCGCTATACGGGCTACTTCTAATAAAAGCCATAAGCCTTGACCCCAAATCTAAATCAAACAACCGGGTAACTTCTAAATTTAGTCATAAATCCCAAACTAAATTTAATAATGAGTATTTTAACAGATGTAAACCCCAAACCGTGATAAAATTAAAATCACACCTATACACTTCAGTTTACTCGGGATCCCTGAGAGGGGGCAACCCATGGCTGCTAATTAGATTCTCTGAACACTACAATCAACGATTGTTAATGTTGGTAGACTGAAACCTACGGTATTCCCAGGATGAAGAAATCATGAGATTTTGATTGGGTCTACCTTCATCCCCCACAACCTAAATTTAAAATTGTTGCACGTCTAAACATTGATTCATCCATAATCGAGAGTTCTCTTCTACGCGTTAAGATGGGTAATTAACTATGAGGGATTTCCCTCATAGGAAGTGGAATCCCATAACTAAATAAACCCTGATGTCAATCATCGGGAGAAATCTGGTTAATTTAAATTGCAATCTACCTCAGAGAAGATGGGACCTTAAGCTTGAGAAAGCATGGCTCGTGCCATAGCGCCATGTTTTCCTGAGCAAGAACAACCTTTAACGCTAATTTTCTTTTAATCACAATTTGTAGAAAAAGCTACACAAAGTTCAGTTTATTTTTTACTTGTTTCCTTTTCTTCCAATGAAATTGATGTCGAACCGAGCAGCAGAGTCTTGAAGAAGAACTTGAAGGAAAAACTAGGAACTAGAATGCCAATAAAACAATAACAGTAGTATATTATCTTCTTCTTCCTACAGCTTAGTTTCTTTGATTATATATCCTTCCTATTCTTCACTACTATTTTAAGTATTAGCAACTAAAAGGAAACAGGAGAACGTTCATAACAGAAAGGTACGGAAATGGAGAGAAACAGAAAGCAACTAAGGTAATGGAATGTGTATTAGTGGTAGCGTGCTCTTGCGGAACAGGATAGTCCCCATCAGAAATGCTTGAATTCACTTGAAGTATACCGTGAATATGGAGGAGTTTGTGGTCTTCAATCGAAACAGCATACCTGCTTGAATGTTATTTCCCTTTTTCCTGAAACCTATTTTTTTGGAACTCAAAAATCAAGAACAGTTATGAAATGTAAGAACAGTCATTCATAGCCGGTTTGTTCCTTAATACTTTTTTTTTTTTGAAAAGATGCAAATTGCATTAAATAAAAAAAGAAAAAAATACAACCAACTAAGGGAAAAATCTATCACAGTCCTTCCTAATCATGTTAACAAAACTTGATTGAAGTTCACTATCTAAAAAAACATTAAAAAAAAATCACCTAACATGGCCATATGAGAACAGAAATCTGCCACCTTATTACAATCTTTAGGAATAAAATGAAAAATAACATTCTTAAAAACATCTAAGAAAGAAAGATCCACCCTTTGAGATATGTTATTCCTAACAGAAGGCTTCTTAACCGAGTTCTGAAGCAACTTAATGATATCTACATTATCCCTTTCAATAATTATTCCTCTATACTCCTTCATCCAATCTTGTAAAGAGTGTTTGAAGTCCATGATAGCTGACAATTCCAGAAAAGAAATGTTACAATGAATTATTCGCTTTCCGTATGCACAAAGAAACCTTCCTTTATAGCTCTCAGAACACCTGCAATCCCCGCCAAGTTGGAATGCAAAATAGCAGCATCAACATTCAATTTAATCCAATCTTTAGGGGAAGGACACCAATAAGCTTTAGACAGCAAGACTTGCTGATTAGTGTCCCAGAACTTCTGGGAAAGACTTTCTGTTCCTTGATACATAGATAGTATTGCTTTGCAAATTTCTTGGCAAGAGTTCCCTTTCCTATGTGACTGCATCTCATACCGTTTTTTTTTTAATAGAAACGTTAATTTTGCATAGGATACATTTTAGTTATCCCTATTGATTTTAAACTTTTACTGTAACATGACTGCTTTCTTTTACTTTTCAGCCGTGCATCAGATTTTGGTCTAATGAAGATAGACAACAAAGGAAGGGTCATTGCATTCAGTGAAAAACCTAAAGGAGAAGACTTAAAAGCAATGGTAAGAATCGTCCATCTTCCATTGAAAGTTCAACTAATTGATGCAGTTAAAGGCCATCTAAAGATTCCCATCTTAATTTAGCATCTCTTGTTGTATCATAGGAAGTGGATACTTCTGTCCTTGGTTTGTCACGAGAACAGGCAAAGAAGAATCCATATATTGCTTCAATGGGGGTTTATGTGTTCAAGAAGGAGATACTATTAAATCTTTTAAGGTACGGCCATTTAAGCCACCCATTTTCTGATACTGCTTAGATACAACAACAACAACAACAACATCAAGCCTTTATCCCACTACGTGGGGTCGGCTACATGAATCCTTTTTCTCCATTGTGTCCTATTAAAAGTCAAATTCTCGTTTAAATCTAATAAAGAAAGGTCATTCCTAATATTTTCTAACCAAGTCTTTTTAGGTCTACCCCTACCTTTCTTAACATAAGTCAAATCTAATACCTCTACTCTCCTAACCGGGTCATCGCAAGGCCGCCGTTTTATGTGACCAAACCATCTAAGGCGACTTTCTCTAATCTTATCTTCTACTGGACAAATTAAATGACATACATTGTACTATATGTTATGGCCACTTTTTATTTAAATGGAGGAAAAAAAGGTTTTTCTTCACTACAATCATTTAAATCCTTCTTTGTTCTTCTATAAGTTTCTACTATTTGCAATGGCTAGTGGAAAGAGCTCAATGGCTCTCATATGAAGTTCTTCCCCATGTCTCGTTGATCCTCGCTTCCCTGAAGTGGCTAATGAAGAAGCCTATCATCATTATAAGTCTATCGGGATCACCCCTTCCAAAATCATAAATCAGGAAGTCATGAACTTCTAGGTACCCAATCTCTTTTTGTCGCACTACCCTTCAATTCATTCTTACTCATGCCTTCCCATTGAACTCTGAACTCCTCTTAGAATTTTTTACTAGCCTTCATATAAACAGTGAGGGCACTGCCCTTTAATCTTATAACAATAGAAGGCCCATAGAGATCACCTATCAAGACTTTGACCAAATCCTAAAGTTTTCTACCACCGATGAAAAAGTTCATTCTTTAGCATTTCTCTATGACTATAACTGGATCCCTGTCAAAACCACCCTCAACAAATTATCAAATTCCTTATGTTAACGCACTAGTTCAAGATGCTCAAATTATTCAACATACCCTTCACAATCCAATCATTTCATAAGTTGGGGATCAAATAAAAATCACACCTCTTATATCCCTCTCTTCCTATTTTATAATAGCTAAAATTGATTTCAATGCAGCTTATATGATTCTTTGATACCTTAAAACCTTACCAGTATTAGAGATCTCAAAAAATAAGAGAGCCAAATCTAGCATTAGGTCACATCATTGCCTTTGTTCTAGAATCCAAATACAATCTCTAATTCCCTTAGGGGTGTCAATATTTGAACCGACCCAAAAACTCAAACCTGACCCATTTGTTGAATGTCATCTTCTAAGAAAAGTATTTTTTGATCTTCATCTTTAATACACTTCACTTGAACTAAATCCTTACTACTCCTATCTCTTTGTTTGGCTAACTTATACATATATCTTTCTCCCTCTTTAGTATCTAATCTATTATATAAATCACTAAAAGCTAATGCTTTTGCAACGCATATTGCTTTCTTAGCATCCTTACGAGCCATTTTATATATTTCCCAATTATCAGAATTTTTAAAATTAAACCAATTTAATTTTAAAAATTCTGATAATTGGGAAATATATAAAAAACTAGCAATAATCTTTATGCTGACTGGTTACTAAACTGAAGTTTAATGGTGCAAGCAGCTTTCCTAGATAATCATAAATGTCATACATGCAAAAATAGTGGACCAAGGAGTTGAAGATGTGGTTATGAATAAGAGTGGCCGTTGGTGTCTAGTGTTATCAATAAATAGCTAGAGATGACACAAGTAGAAATACACCCAGTCCATGGGGAAATTATTTTGTGCGGAGTCCATACGAGAAGAACCGTCCGGATTACTGCGTATTTACTAAATATTTGCTGAGTATTTATAAATACTCAGTAAATACATAGTAAATCGGCAAATACTCACAACATACTCGACAAATACTCACAAAATACTCAGTAATACTCACAACCGAGTATTTGCATATGCGCAGCGAATACTCAGTAAATACGCAGCAAATTCGGACTGTTCTCGCCGTCCAGACTCCGCACGTAATAATTTCTCCAGTCCATGAGGGTCCCATTAATATGTAGTATGTGGAGAAGTTGATATGCACTTTTCGTCTGCATTGTTAAATAGCTTTATTTCATGATTCAAGCCCATTACTGTGATTTGAACCCATATTCGTTAGATCATAATGGAGCCATGGAGGTAACTTAATTGTTGCTCATCTTGTGCTCGCCGTTAGAGTAGAAAAAAATGTGAAAAATAACTTGAGTTGATAGTAATATCTATCTGCATCCGGTTGATGCAAACTGTTTTTCTGACCACATGAAAATGCACTATAAACAAACTTTGCTATATTTGTTTTGCAGAAACCTGCCACGCGTTGGTGATGACCAGTAAAATATACCATTTAGCGACAATGTTTTAAAGGTGAAAAGCATCACAAGAGGCGTTTTATCTGTTACGAGACCCCTATATATAAGAAGAAAAAAACAATCTATATTCTAACTTAAAGTTTAACTAATATAAACATACAAAAAATAAATAAAAATAAGACGTTAAAATGAAACAAGTTGTGGACTCAGTTGGCGCAAGGCTTTGAGGAAGGAGAGCATTGTGTCAGTGAAGGAAACTAAGAACTACAAGGTAGCCTCTCATGAAGTGGAGATTCTAAGATTGGTTTGATATGAGGGAGGTGAAGGTGAGTTGGCTTAGTGTTTCAATGTTTCTTGGGCATGTATGAGAGGAATCAGTTTGATAAAACTTAACTCTTAGGGGCTGTTTGGTAGCACTCAGGATTTGATTTAAGTAGGATTTCGTAAATCCTCTAAATTCGGATTTCATAAATCCTGAGGGGCCTAAATCCTGAAATTATTTGGTAACATTCATGATAAATCCTATTAAATTCCATGCGACTGTTTGGCTATAGAGTGAATTTAACGGGCGGACTCTTTCTTTGGAGCCAATGAATTTCGTAATTCTGGCAAAAAATAGGATTTCGGATTCCATAGGGTGATGCCTCAACCTGCAGGGTATACACCCAATAGACAAAATGCTTGCTTCCACTGCCCCGAGGCAATTTTACTCGCCGCCCCAAAGCAAGCCCCTAGAACTTGTTTTAAGATGCTGTTCTATATCTGCCCCCTTTGTCCTTTGTTCACTGGCAAGTCAGAAGACTAGATATCGGTGATCGTTTGTCATCATTTCTCACAGGAGGAAGAAACTGGTGCAGCGGAGCTATTGACAGGGGAAGTGTTATTAAGTTCACTGGGGCTTTTTCTTTTCCTTGTGTAACCCAAATCTCTCTCACATACCCACACAGGCACAAGCACTCGCATAAGCTCGCACAGATTTAACTTGTATGACTAACGCAATTGTTTTTATCTGTGTTTACTTGGGCCTTGTAAAATAAAATTTATCAAGAAGCCTTTAACAGGAACATTAAGTGTTATGCATGATTGTTGGGTCAGATGGCGTTTTCCCACTGCAAATGACTTTGGCTCTGAAATAATTCCAGCATCAGCAAAAGAACAATTTGTCAAGGTATGTCGGATATTATTATATTATACACTTTTTGAATACTTTGCTTCATTTCTTTAATTACTTCAAACATCAATGCATCTCCAATGAATTTGCTAGTTTGAAAAAAGCATTCTTAAGTTTTTTTTAAATATAGAAATTTTGCATTTTTTTTTGGGTGTTTTGTATGTAGTTTGATACTAACAAGGTAAAAATTACTTGAGACCTAAAAATTGAAAATGGTAATATGGATATCAGTTTGAATACATAGAATCGTTCTTATTGGTATCTTCAGTTTTATCAAGCACAATTTAAGTAGCTGCGTCTGTCCAATCAACTTGGTTTAAAAATGAAGAACTCTTTGTATATGTACCAGTACAATCAATTACAGGCAAGGAGACAATTTAGGAGGCTGTGATGTCGGGATTCAAAGCAAAACTTCTGAAAGTCTGAAATTCTAGTCAGAAAGAGACAAATTGCCGTAGAAAAAAAAAATCCAACGCTTGCTTGGTTATATATGCTATATCATTTTCTTCAATGCCATCTTCAAGCATCCTGAAATTTCCTTTAAATTCAATGGCTAGAAACTTCTCCCCTTTACCAGCAGTGGTGACTGGCACAATCTGGTTAAGTGGTGATGGACCACGTTATGGGATATATCACTACCAATCTAACACCCACATTTACTTTTTAAGTATATTATCTAAAGTGAGAATGGATTATGCAAGGTAATCATCTGCTGGACACTTCCAAGACCAACTGGCAGTGGGAGATAGAATGGTAGTTCTCACTCTACATATACGTAGTGAGAGCCGGCTTTAATAAGTTCATACATCTTAAAGGTCATTATTTATCACTCCACACCTTGGCTTCAGAATACCTAAAACCTTACTGCCTTAATCATTTCACATCCAAGGAAATTAATTCCAACAAGATAAATTTCTTCCTTCCTTAGCCCAACATTTAAGGAAAGTAATGTGGAGACTAGCACCACCCTTCTGCCTAGAAATAAACTTGCAATTAGGTCAGCTATGTCAGAGAAGATTGGGCAACTGTTGTCATATATCTTGCAATCAAACAAGCCAATAGCATTGTCCCGGCTTCCACCTCCTTGTGCGCGTCATGAGCCCACAATAGCATCTTGCATGCGTGACCAGTGCGTGTCCTATGCGTGCACCCTTTGTGCATCCAACATGTTTTGCCAATCACCCACAACGCATCTATACATGCGACTTACACGTGTATCCATATTGCCTTTGTGCCTCTTAAGCACCTCTTCCTACTTTGTTCATGTTTGAACATTGATCTGGCACTGGCGCCCTAAAATGGGGTTCTAGTGTTATCAGCTATGCCATCTTCAGTCTTGAGTCTCGAGGCCTAGTGTGGTTGTTTCGATTTGGCTCATCTCTTATCAATTTCTACTCCACTTCTTGCTTCCAATGGCATGCCACCTTGATCGGGATATTTCCTTGGCATCCACTTTATCCATAGCACCAACTACTCAAGTTAGATTGCATTGTGATGTCCCTCCTACCATTCCTAGGTCTTCTCCCTATGTTGTATCTCCTTTGTAGTGTGCTCTTCAATTGTTGGCAAAGCAATAATAAGAACGATAACACAATAAATAAATCATCATCGGGAGAAGTCATTATTAAAAAAACATAAAAATATTGTTAGCAATAGATTTTTCTTGTTCACATTATTCCCTCAGATAATGTGAAAAGGTTTATTTTCAAAATTTCTAATAGATCTTCTAAATTAAGTTGATTTGAACTTAGATTAGTTAATGATGGATCAACATTATCGCCTATTCGATTGGCACGATGTTAGAATCGGACCTGATCGGTTCAACTAAACCGGCTTATTATAGTAGCTGAGTGAATACGGGAGGGAACCGCAAGCGGGTGGAGTCACGCGTGTGCGTATGCAAGCCTGGACGGCCGAATTTCATGAACAAATGAAGAAATACATACATGAGTGGAAAATAGCAATTGTGGAGAGTAACTACAATTTGCTCCCTCCTTTTTAACTCTTTTAAATGAGAGGAAGTTATACCAAGAGGACGAAGAAGGAGAAGGGAAGAAATAGAGAGAGAAAAAAACAAGGGAGGAAGAAGGAAGATGCATGCGTGCAAGTTAGGGTTCGGGATCGATCCACAAGCAAGGGAGATCGAGAGAAAGAGAGAAGGAAGCGAACTCGATGGGTAGGGAAAGCGAGAGTCTCGTGTAAGGGAAGAAGGTAAGAAATTTTTTTAAAAATTTTATTTTGAAAGGAAGATATTTATATTTTTATAATATTAAATTTAAAATATATTAAAATAAGAAATTTGTTTAGAAAATAATAATAATCAAATTTAAATTTAAATTTAAGATTTTAAAAGCAAATAATTAGAGAGACCGTATGGTTGAGAGATTATGATATTTAAATAAAATATGGATTTTAATTGAAAATGCTAATTAGGAAAATTAATTATACAAATAAAGAATTGAATGATTAGTGATAAATTATATATTAATGATATAGAAAATATTAATTAAATAAAAATATAGAGCAGGAGAGAGAGAAAGTATGTGTGTAAATTTTAATGTATGAGATTTTAATTGTTATAAACATTTTAATAATCAATTAAATGTGAGAGCAATTAGAAGCTTTAATTAGCTGCTTTGAGAAAGAGAAAGAGAGAGCGAATAATATATATTTAAAAATTTAATAATAAAAGAACATTAATTAGTGAAATACTCTATAATTATTTTTAAGAATTAAAATGTTTTTTAAAAGAGAAGTTTTAAAATATTAAGTTAGAGAACTTAAGAGCAAATAATTAATTAAATTTAATAATGTGATCTTTTATAGGTTTTAAATCCACCGTCATTAGAATAAGGAGTAAAAGTGAAGTTGCGTATTTTTTAAATTCAAGGTGAGTACTCATGTCTTTTAATTACAATAATTATATTTGCTTCTACATATTATGCATCAAATACATACTGTTATTATTTAATTGTTTATTAATAATGCTCTATGAATTAATGCTATGTGAATTTTCTTTATCAAAGATAATTAATTATGTTGAACTGGAATACTTTAATTTAATATTATAATGATAACATCCATCCTATAACATGATGTTTATTATATATATCGATATGAAATGATTTGAAGAAGGTAAATGATATGATTAAAATAGAATGTTTGTATGTGCATGTTGACTGATGGAGCACATTCTCTTATGGTACTGGCTGGGGACGTAATGTCCCGTGAATGGTACGTTAATGAAAAAGGTTATAGAAAAGGAAAAGGAAAAAAAATGTCAAGTCCTGATCCTCTACTTAAAATTCTCTCATTTCACCACACATTTTTAATAAGAACCTGTCTTCTCATCACAAACTGCCACTCCCCTTTCAAGAAAAATTAGCTTTGATTTTGTTTGTGAAGGAGATCTTTGAGTTGGCTTCACCTTTTTCCCTCTCTTTTTGTTAGGGTTTCAAAAGTCCTGATCCTCTACTTAAATTCTCTTATTTCACCACACATTCTCAATAAGAACCTGTAACTTCTCATCACAAACTGTCACTCCTTTCAAGAAAAATTAGCTCTCATTTCATGAGGATTTTATGGTCTAGTTCTAGATTTTCTATGGGTGCATACCCCTTATAGTTAAGTAATCCCAATAATGAGTTAGAATTTTTTAGTAAGGCTAGTCATTAGTAGACATTAAGTACTGTGCATATATTAGAAACAAATTTGATATTAGGATTTGAAATTTAGTACCTCCTCCCTTTGGCCACTTAGGGTCTTACATAAAACTACTACTTGTGAATTCCATAGCAGTTATTGAAATGAAATTTCTACGCTTCTTTCCTGTACTTATGGAGTTCAAGTTTAAAAAAATGAATGAACTTGGATTAACATAGAACCTAGATGTTGTTTCTTTCAATTTTTTTTTAGATTTCATTATTGTCTATCGAATGTTGCATTTTGTTATATTATAGCTGTTAAATCTTTTTGTGCCTGATTAACTGTTCAGATAGCTTGGTTTCTGAATGTATTCAATTTGAGCAACATGAAGATGTCAGTAAGATAAAATTGAAATGTCATTCAGATTTTTATTTTTCAAGATGTTAACAAATTATGTTTTTGATATCTACTAAGAAAAATAATACATAGCAGATGTCTCTAAACCAAAAGGCCCATTAAAATGCTGCTTGCAGGATTTTTATATCTTTTCTGAACATTTACTGAACTATTATAAACTACAGATAACGTTCTTGTTTTATTGCAGGCATACCTTTTTAATGATTATTGGGAGGATATTGGGACTCTAAAATCTTTTTTTGAGGCAAATCTTTCTCTTACCAGGGATGTGAGTACTCTAAATGAATCCTAGATTCTAGTCTCGTTTGCTTTTGAAAAAAACATTCTTGGATGAATTTCCTGTTTCCTCTGCTATTTTCCGAATTCCAAAACCCATTGAGTACTCTTTTATTCTTTCATGAAATTATTCTTTCCAACTTAGGTAGCTTCAGTGACATTATATCGACGTTTTCTACTTGATTATGAATCTGACTGCAACACCATTGATTACCTTCGTCAGTGCACAATTCATGTTAACATGTTAACCTATAGCTGGAGCTTTTTATTTCCACACATGCTTATTTTTATCTAGGTGTATCAGCGCCTTATTTTTCAGTAAGAGGAATATAGTCTAAGCTAACTGGATAACGTTCTGTTTGAATTTTGAAAATGGCAAATATTGTCACTATTATTTGGATGTCATTCAAATGTGGAACCAGTTTATGACAGTTTTAATGATTTTTCCGTCGCATTACAATCGAGACAAATACCCATGGTGTATTTTATAATGTGCTTAGCTTTACTTTAGATTGAAAAGATTAAAGTTTAGTTTGGGACGGTTTTCTTACTGCTTCTTAAAGCAGCTTTTTAGTGCAAAAATTAAAAATTTTATACGGAAAAATTGCTTTAAGAAGCAGTAAGAAAGCCGTCCCAAACGAAGCCTAAATTTTTACTTCGAACATTAATTTAATATAGATCACTGATTTACTGGAGAGGCAGAGAGGCCCTTGGAGGAAATGGTGGAAGGTGGTTAATATTGAGTTAGTAACATGAGCTCTAAAGATTTATCTCATTTTAGCTTAACGAGCACTTTTTTAAGGATAATTATAGCGTGACTCTACATTAATCTAATACTTGGGAGTTACTGCGTTATAAGCCTTGGGGCTGGTTCAGTAATTCTTGAGTACTTTTGGCCTAAGCACTATGGAGTTTTAAACGACAATTTGTGCTGTTATAATCAGATTCTTTAGTTTACTTCACGAAACTTTCATCAACACTACCTGTTATTCATATCTTTTGTAACTATTGTAGCTTTTTTAAAGGTGATATATTCTCATCATTCAAAAAATAACGCAGTGTATCTCTTCTTTGACTTTCTTAAACTTGCAGCCACCTAATTTCAGCTTTTATGATGCGACAAAACCAATATATACATCTCGAAGAAATTTACCTCCAACAGCAGTTGACAACAGCAAGGTAAGTTTTTCATTCCTCTGTTTTACGACAAAAATACACATATGATGTGCTTTTCTCTTAAGTCATCATCCTTTGTAACTTTTGAGGCAGGAAAAATACTTGTTTAATTTTTGCTGAACTGATCATAAATTTCATTTGAGGCACTAAAAAACATCTGCTTTACTTCGAATCAAATATCTTTTTTAGTTTCATTTTATCTAGTTTGCACATATTTTTCATCAAACTAAATTACTCCATGAAGAATAATTGATTTCCATTGTTACTGTCTCTACTTTCTTACTGACTATCCCATTGTCTTACTTTCCTCTCTGATAGTTTAAACATTCATTACATATATTTCTCCCCTTACCTATGAACAAAATACATGCTTTTCAGATTGTTGATTCTATTGTATCCCATGGAAGTTTCTTGAGCGACTGCTTGATAGAACACAGCATTATCGGTATCCGATCCAGGATAAACAGTAATGTGCACTTAAAGGTCAGAATTCTAATGAGAAAAAAAAATTGCTCAGATAACCTCATTAATTTTTGGTGAAGATGATAGTCAAAGTCATTAAATTTATTTTGAGATGAGTACAGATAAATTCTAATTGATTCTCCCTCATCACAAAGTAAATCCAGTGGCTTTAACATTTAGTGAAAATATCCTAAACTCAAAAAACTCAATATGTTCATAGAAGAGAGCCTCTACTTACAACCATTTTTGCACCATTTTTGCAGGATACTGTAATGCTAGGTGCGGACTTCTATGAAACAGAAGCAGAAGTCGCAGCATTGCTCGCTGAAGGGAGAGTTCCTGTTGGAATAGGAGAGAACACCAAGATCAGGTGATCACCATTAAGCTGTTGAACATACTCCATATTTATTCTGCAAGTACAACTTCAAAATCTTAATTGTTTGTGCTGATAATTTTCAGAAATTGTATCATAGATAAGAATGCAAGAATTGGGAAGAATGTGACAATTTCAAACTCCCAAGTACGGTTTCTCTTCAGCACTATATCTGGGTCGAGTTTCCTATTTAAACTTTTTACAATGATGATTTCAAGTTCATTGAATTTGCTTTGAAATGAATATAATATAAATTCTGATTGATTATCTATATCTTGTGCTCATTTCAAAACAAGTTTAATGGTTTTGAGCAGGGCTATCAAAATCGGGTCACGGGTCGGGTTCAGGTCCAATCCGAAACTGATCCGGCATTGTTTGACCTGACCCGAACCTAACCCATTTTTGCAAACGGGTTGGTTTTTCGGACCTGAACCTGACCCGCTTCGGGACTGGGTTAACCCGAACCCGACCCGCTTTGTATATGTTTTACTAAAAAAAATTTATTTAATTCTAAATCAAATTAAGGTAAGATTTACTTCAATTAATTTAAAATAAACCAAGCTTAATTCAGTTTAGGCAAAATAGTTTTATTATTTTTTGGAAATAGTATTTATTTATTTCATAATAATATTTTAAAATCCTCATAAATCAATTAAAAGTGGGTCAAATCGGGTTGATTTTGAGTTTTCGGGTCAACCCGAACCCGACCTAGTTTTACAAACTGGTCGAAACCCCTAACCTGAGCTCGACCCGGTTCAGGTTTGGGTTGACCTAACCCGATTCGGCGGGTTCAGGTTTGGGTTGACATGAACTCAAAATTTTTGGGTCGGATTTTCGGGTCGGGTTAAATATTGACAACCCTAATTTTGAGATCCATCTTGATATCAATTTTTTTTATATATAATTTTAATTTTTTGCATATAAAGTTTTTTCTTTTTCTTTTTTTTTTTGAATGGATGATCATGGCATACTTGTGCAGGGTGTGCAAGGAATACAGAGATTTCATACCGCAGGGAATCCTCGAACCGCGAACCAACAAATAGAGTATTTACCTCATTACTTTGAGATATAAAGAACTCATCACACAAATCATTCACTACAATATCATTATTATCTCTGATCTCTGAGCTAAACTGATGCATTTCAGTGTGAATGTCCTGTAATTGGGACATATCATCTTCGTTATATTTCATTGCAACTACCACATCAATTTTGTTCCTTTCATAAGAACTTTCAAGCATTTCAACTACATCTGAATTGCTTGAAATCAACAAGTAATTCTTCGGTGATGTTCCATTGACATGATAGTGTAAGTCGAATGGTTGACCCCTTAGCCAATGACAAAGTGTTTCAACATGTTCTTTTAGCAACAACATAGTGATTTCATCTCTCCGAAACTTTAAACTTTTTTGGCTTCCACCCACATACTTCATTCGAGCCTGACCCTGCACCTCACTCCAATATCCACCGAATTTGAGAATAATGGAGCAAATATGACTTGAATCCATTTCTGTGAATGGATAAAATTAATAAGTTAGACAAAGTGAAAAAAGGGAAACATAATGAGTTAGCCAAACTAATCAAAATTTTCAATTTCCTGTTAAAATTTCAGTTTTCTGTTCAAATTTTCAATTAAAAATTTTCAGTTTTTATTTTTCAGTTTACTGTAAAATTTCAATAAAAATTTTTCATTTAGCCAAACTAATAAAAAATTTCACTTTCCTGAACTAAAAAAATTTCAATTGTCACTTTTATGTAAAGACGCTCTGACAATATGTTCCGAAGATATTTGTAAAATTTCAATTGTCATTGTTATGTAAAGACGTTTTTTTCTTTTTCTTACAATAAATTTCATAAGAAGAAAAGGCGCTCTGACGTCGGAACAGATACCTTCGATCTCCACCGAAGAATAGGCGACGGTCGCTCATCGGAGAAGAAGCGACGCTCGGTCTTCGGAGAAGAAGCGACGGTCGGTACCTTCTCTATCGAAGAATACGCGACAGTCGCTCGTCGGAGAACAAGAAAGAGCGGGAAGAAGAAGGCTCAGGAACAGGAACGTGCGGGAATAGCTACGAACGGGATCGCCTCGGACAGGGTTTTAACTCTCCGTTAACAGAGTGGTATTTCAAAGTATAGAAATGTTATTTGAGTGGTATATTAGTAAATATAACACTTTGAGTGTTAAATATGTATTTTGAAATGTTTTAAGTGTTATGTATGTAAAAACCCCAAAAATTTAAATTTATATAATAAGCTGCTTTAAGAAGCAATAAAAAAGCTGTACCAAACAAAGCCGTTTGGGACTGCTTTCTTACTGCTTAGATATAGTGTTCATGTTCACATACCTGCTGCATAGGCGCAGTAATTCACCATTAAATAATTTATTAAAAAAACATTTCATGATCAGCAAAGAAATATTCAACAATGGCAAAATACCATCACCTATAAACAAAATAATAATCACCAGCTTCCAAATATATCAAAAACAGAAAGAATCACTCAGCAACTTCTGCTACTTCTTCATCTTCTAAGCTAACATATTAAGAATCATACATATCAGAAGAAAAGTGAAGGAAAAAGCTCTCAATCTTCTTTAGAATTCTAATTAAATAGTTCATACTTACTGAACCATAAAATACAAGGCTCATATTGTATTTAATAAATCACATATAATGCCTGAACCTTAAATATATGTTCCCCACTTCTAGTTAGATGTTGTAACATTTGATCAGTAGAGGCAAATAAAGGGACATTGTAGACCAAAATGTGTAGATCCATGGAAGATAATGGACAAAGTTCCTACAATTTGTCTTGTCTGATCAAGAAACAAATCCAACTTGATCTGACAATAAAGATAAGGTGATGATCTATCTACACATTCTTACAATCTTATATCGGTTTTTCGGCTTTTCGGATTTATCTCAGTAGGCCTACAATCTCCATTTCATGCCTTACCTCAGGCCTGAAATTCAAACCGGGATCTGTGGAGAATCCCCATGATGGGGACTCAAAATTTCAGTATTTTATACCCCCTCAGCCCTCAATTTCTATACTTCCTAAGAAAAAAATGGGTACATAGAAAAGGCTGGGATATGAAGAACTTGATTTGGGTGATAATCACCTAAATGTTGTCATCTTCATCCTTGATCATTGCGTTGGGACCGTCCTCGAAGCTTGTTCCGGGTGCGAGCTCATTGAGGTCTAGGAATCGCCGCCTTGGCACGCCGTCTTCCTGTATTGGGCTTTCAGCTTTTTCTGGAGGTTGGGATTGGGGCGCTTCACTGGTAGTCTCCTCGAGTTGTTTGTGATCGATCTTCTCATCGTTCATTTCTTCATCTTCTGCTTCCTCGTCTTGAGAGCCATGGCTAGCTGACGAGAGCTCTAGATCATCATTCATTGCATCTGAGGCAGCATCAGACACGTTTGAATTATCAGCCTTTTCTGACTCTGCGTCGGTATCTGAAAGTTCGTATTGCTGGTAATTTATACGCGGCTTTGTCGACCTCTTGCTTCGTCTGAGTCCATTCTGGAGTTCATCTACTGATCTCAATTTTGCTCCACGCCTGCCACGACTTCGAAGCTTCTTGTGCTGGCGACGCTCAACTGAATCTTCACTAATGCTCAATGAATCTTCATCTTCATCTTCTTCATATTCTTCCTCATCTTCTGCATTATCCTCCCAACGGTACTCCTCGTCCCCTTCAGAGCTACTAGAGACCTTCTGCTTTCTACTTCTTAGATATTCATCGTCGTATACTGCCTCTCCAACGATATCGTCGTCACTATCAAAATAAGCCTCATTATCTGAAATGGCTTCAACAAATTCCTTTTCAGAATATCTTTGAGGCCTTTTCCTTCTTCGGTTGCTATACTTAAGAGAAAAGAATAAATAAATGTCTAGAGATAATAATAATAATAATAATAATAATAAATCAGATCCAATATGTAGCCCCAATACCTTCGATCAAGTGGGCTAGTGCGAAATTCATCATCAGTTTCTTCATATTCAATGGGATTTGGTGATTGCACATCATATGCAAGCTGAGGAGTGAGGGGTTCACCATTTAATCCACCATTGGAAACAGGTTTGGCAATAGGTTCTCTTTTGATAACTTGCTCCGGAGAATTTTGCCTTTTCCTAGAAAAATCAGATTTATAATAAAGAAATTAATGGCCATAAAAACTTGAATAAATAAAGCAATTACTGCAGAATGAGATCAAATACATACTTGGTGATCTTGATAGCCTCATTTATGGATCTATCATAGTCATCTGCAAAGGAATTTGATTGGCATGATCAGATGAGATAAGCAAAGCCAACTGGCTAACATTAACACCCAAAGATACAAATGCCTTCAAATATGCTTGCATAATTGTGTAGGAAAAAAACACAATAGATCCAGAAGTTTCTTCAGTAAATAAATAAAAATGAACAGAAAGAAACAAGACTGTACAAGTTGATCTGGTAGATTAGCACAAATTGAAAGCAAAACAGTACAGGAATCACAGTTCAAGAGACTCAAATTCATATTTTTAAAACCAGGCCCAGGCCAACAGTCATGAAGAGAAGTGGAACTGGTGCAAGGGTATACTAAAAAAATTGTAAGCGAGTAATTGCCTTCAAAATCTCTTTAGAACAAACAAGTAGTTTTAAGACATAAATAACAAGGTTGTAAGAAAGACACTGAAGTGAGCTAAAATTATTCTCAAGAGTACCTACAAGGCAAGCTCAAAAGCAATTGTCAATGAGGAGAAGAATAAAAGCAGTCTAAGCAACAAAAATCGTAAGCTTTCTCATAAAGGTAAGTTCAATAGAGAGAAATTTGGAAGAGAACAAAAAAAAAAAAAAGCTACCACTCCCATTGCAAGTTAAAGTCACTCAAACCAAAAATTGTAAACTAAGAAGAGGCTGAAACAAGAGGAAGCCAAGAAGCTCACAATCACACTTACAGAGGGAGAAATTCTAGTTATGAAGAAGGTTGGAGTATTGTAATTGAAGGTATATTGCAATTACCATTAAAAGATACAATATTCAACCTCATTTTGATGGTGGCGGCATCTGTGGTGTAGCTCGAAGGCCTTGATTGTGAACCATAAAATAAGAAATCAATTTGCACGTGCATTTTCTCTTAAACATTTTGTAATGGGATCATTTAATTAATGAATTAAATAATTAATCATTGGATCGTTATAAAAAAAATTTTGATGCAAAATTTTTTAATGAATGATGTGGGCTCCAAAAATTCGGCCATTTCGACATGCGACGTGCGAGTCGTGTCGAGGGTCGTGGCTGCGACGTGCGATGGCAGAGAGGTATGGAAATTTTTTTTTTCTTTTCTTTTTTTTTTTTGTTACATAGCAGGTCAACAAATGATTACATATTTTGATTAGAGTAGCTTAGGGGTTGTTTATTTGCTAGTATTTACAATTCAAACGAATTTTAAATACAATGCATTTGGAATACTGATGATTGTTTGGTTGATTCTAAAATAAACTCATGATTGTTTTAATTTGGTTGGAAGAAATTAAATCTAAATTTTATGGTAATTTAAAAATGAACCTAGTGCATGGTAGCGAGGTAGGACGGTGGAAGTTACGAGCGCAAATGATGAGGTGACAGTGACAATCGGAGGTCACGAGAAGAACTAAGGTCTTGTAATATCCGTAGGGTTGACGATGTCGTTGGGAGAGTCTAAGGTCATGTGTTGTTGACATTGTCATAGAGGAAGATAGAGGCCTAAGGTTGGTGGGTCATATGGAGGATTTCACAGGTGTGGCAAGGATGGGAAAAGCCAAAGTTTGCAAAGGCGATGAATTTGGAATTCACCCAAATATTGTTTGAGGTAATATCAATGGTTTAAAAATCGTATCAAACTCTGTTCAATCGTGAACCAGTCATACTATCAATTTGGTCATCTTGAAAAATTGGTTATGCATCCAACGGAAG
This sequence comes from Dendrobium catenatum, assembly GCF_001605985.2. Classification (NCBI taxonomy): domain Eukaryota; kingdom Viridiplantae; phylum Streptophyta; class Magnoliopsida; order Asparagales; family Orchidaceae; genus Dendrobium; species Dendrobium catenatum. The sequence continues at coordinate 293,191 of NW_021319151.1, read as the reverse complement.
AGAATTGATGAGAACCAGTGACTCAACTAATGAAACATTGAATCACTCCCAATTTTATGGAATCATCTTATTCAAAATTGGCATATTAATCACTATAAATCTGTGATCTAAGGGCTAGAATTCTATGATAAATAAATTTATGAATTTATTTACTTAAAATATCCTAAGATACCAAACCAACAAACCCTATCCCTCAAAATTCCCAAATTCCCCATATAGCTTTCATAAGCACCTTCGGCCCTTCTTCACATGAGGCTTCCTTCTTCACCAATTGTTCTCTGGTTTCGTCTCCACCCTTCGTTGGCCGCTCACCAAGGTTCTCAAGTGGAACCGCCTCCTTCATTGCTTATGATGTAATATTTAGTAGAAACCCTAAATTTTATTACTCACTGATATTGTTTGGTTTATTGAGGGCATCAATAGTTATTATGTCATTTGTAAATAATTTTAATATTTATTATACCATCCAATTCTACATTTGAACCTTAAACCTCCTTTTCATCTGATTTAATATCTAATTCACTTTTTAATCTTGGGTATTATAAACTGATTGGAAAAATATTATGAATTTGCTTTACTCTCAACCAAATGCTTAAGTAAAAACCCCAGAATTTCAAATACAATACAACCCTAATACTTGCCACAAAACAACCGCTTAGTTCATATTTGACCTTTTCATTTAGCAGCCTAAATTAGTAAAGTTTTAAAGATCTCAATATAAGGTTTAATAAGGTTGGTTAACAGTAAAATTGTGAAATTGAACTTCAACCCATACCGTGTATTTTAGAATGCCATTCTCGACATCTTTCAAATTAATTTTCAATAGTTGCTGAGAAAAGTAATTTTTGGTTTATAAGACTTCTAGAGTGGAGCTCAAAGATTATATTTATTTAATTATATTCAAGTATGAATAGATGTTTAATTTAAACCTTTGATTTAGGGGTTGTTTAGTTGGCTGAAAAAAGAATGCGGTGTAAAAGGAATACTTTGGAGTTTTTGGATGAATGTAAAGTAAATGCAGATGAATATTTTTTTTTTGTTAGAAGTAATGAATGTAAAGTAAAGTTGTGGGCTCCGAAAATTCGGCCACGGACTCCACTTGCTTTTCTTATTTGGCGAGGGAGTTTTAACCGAGGTAAATTTTGGAAGGCAGATGGGTTTGTAGATAAGACACTACCCAGAGATTTCGCCCTCATTTGCGAGGACTTTATGATCTGAGTTCTGGTTTCCTATAGACGCAAGCCCCAATAGTTAATTACCCCTCCCGATCACGAGAGAGAACTTTCGATTAAGGCTAGTCGTCAATCAGATACGTATAAAATACGTGTTATTTGGCTATAGTAGCAGCAATAGGTTTGGGATATTGAGGATTGGGAGTTTGGAATTTGAAGGATTCGATATTTAGAAA
>NW_021319151.1:250940-291683 GCF_001605985.2 Dendrobium catenatum | reverse complement strand
GTTGAGAGTCGAAGAGCAGCCGATGGAAGTCTCTCCCTCTTCGTTTTATAGACGCGAAGAAGGCAAGGATCGAGGCCTGCGAAGGATTTTCGGGAATCGACGTAAACGGTGCTGCATGTACAGTACTTTTCGGCGAGATTTCAGGCAGATATCGCGGATTCGACAGTCTGAGGTATGCGCCATTTCAGCCAGATTCGTGGGATTTGGCTGAGTGACATGGATACGAGGTTTGATTTTCTGCTTGTTTCTTTTGTGTTTTACACAGAGGTCAACAAAAGTCTTAAATAGTGACGGCCGACGGCGGTAGCAATGGCCGACACCGGGGGGTGGGGGTGGCGACCGACGAGCGATGGCAGCCGATGGTGGGTAGCGGCGGTGGCCGAAGACTGCGGTCAACGACAATGAGCAGCCGAATGCGGAGGCTGTCAGTTGCGGCCAGCGGCGGGCGGTGATCAGGCAAACTTGTGGTGTAAATGATTTTCACTCAAAATCGGAAGAGTTTGGTTTACACTAAAAAAAACTACTTCATTTTAAATTAAATTTAATATACTTTGCATCATTTTGTATTCCAACCAAACACCAAAATTTGTAAAACTCCTACATTTTGAATACTTTACATCCTAAAGTAATCCAACCAAATAGAGACCCTCAAAGCTGTTTAGTATACTTCTGTGAAATTTACCAAGTAGGCATATAAGAGGGAATTTGAATCAGGCAAACTTGTGGTGTAAATGATTTTCACTCAAAATCGGAAGAGTTTGGTTTACACTAAAAAAAACTACTTCATTTTAAATTAAATTTAATATACTTTGCATCATTTTGTATTCCAACCAAACACCAAAATTTGTAAAACTCCTACATTTTGAATACTTTACATCCTAAAGTAATCCAACCAAATAGAGACCCTCAAAGCTGTTTAGTATACTTCTGTGAAATTTACCAAGTAGGCATATAAGAGGGAATTTGAACAAGAGCATTGCAACTTGGAAAAAGTGACACTACTACATAAGGATGCAGGCAAGATGTTAGAAACCAAACTAAATTGGCCAATCAAATTGATTGAAACATAAACTAATACCTTAATTGGTTCCAAGCAATCCGAAATCGAATTGAGAAATAATCACTTAAAACCTCCTAACCTTCCAAAAATAATTGCATCTCTCAATATGATATGATTGGGTATGTTTCTTTGGTTAAACATAATAGAGCATTAACGCAAAGCATGGGTTCATATTTGTGTTTCCTAACATCTCACATGTAACTATGGAACAATCAAGATCTTCAATTCAACCTCTACCACCATGAAGGCAAGCTCCACAATTAGGGGTTTAGCCTAACAATCATAATAACTGGAGCTCACACTTCGTAATCATGCCATTATCATAGCAGTTAAAAATAAGAATAATATAAGGTATGAAAACCCAGAATCATTCCTGCAAAGGATGAATTTAAGGTATTGGATTTGTTGGAGGTAGATTACAAAGATATAGATAATGGTGACTCATTGCACATCATATTTTTCTTGGATTTTCCATTCTTGGAAAAAAAAAGGCAGTTCTGATTATTAGCTTTATGCTTTCCCGTGTGAAGAGAATAAATTGAGAGGAAAAGAAGCGGGATGGAGGGATGAATCTAGGGAGAGAAAAGAGGGCTTAAAGATGATACAAACAGAAAGTGGAAGTGAGGAGAAAGCCTCGTGTGAACTAGGTTTAAACTCTTTATTTTTTATTGTTTATATCATAAATTATTTTTAATGTATTAATAAGTTTACCAATTTTTTATAATTATTTATTTTAGGCTTACATTAGTTAGTAGGTATTGGAGAGAAGGCATATAAATATAGCAAAATGCATAGGTTTTTACATTTCATAAAGATCTGATAACATTAATATTTATATCACATAATTGAGGTAAATATTATATGCCGTAATCTTTACATTTCATAAAGATCTGATAACATTAATATTTATATCACATAATTGAGGTAAATATTATATGCCGTAAACTTTTTACATCACCACAATTTAATTCCCAGTTGAAACTAGTAAATCTTTGAACTTTAAAACTTTATTTTCTTGCACTTGATGTCCGGTTCAAACATTAAAACATTATATGAGCATGCATTCCTTAGTAAGAATGTTGTCATTTGCAATACAATTTATTCAAGATTTTAATCATTCATTCAAGCGCAGTATATCACTCAACAATTATAATATTTATCTTGGTAATGCATAGATATTATCGTGAATATATTGATAATTATAAATTTCAAGCATTATTATGATTATCCTAGTAGATTAGGAGAATATAGAAATAAATCTTACATTAATAAGAAGACTTACTCGTGGAGTTAGAAGATACAAAAGATGATTAAGGAAAATAAATATATTTTTAGAGTGAAAAAAGTTAAATATTAATGTGGTTTATAATGATTATAAGAAAGCTAAAGCTTTTGCCAAGAGAGTAGTGAGAAAAATATAAACCATGACTTTTAACAATCTAAAACGAACATGCACCAGTATATAAGAAAAAAGAAATTGATAAAGACTGTTAATTATAGAAAATGAAGCATATAAGTCATACAATAAAGCAAAAGAGAGTAACAAAACATGGACTTAAAAAATTACAATAATTTTAAAATTAAACTGGCTTCATGTTAAGATAATTAACTATTTAATCTTTGTAATAAAATGAAAAAATAAAAAAATAATAATAATAAAGGAATGACCTTCATAAGATTTTATTTATCTTGAGAAGACATAATCAAGACCATGATGATTGATATAGTGCACATGAAGATGATTGCTGTTTAAATATATTTAAGTCAATTAAAATCTCCCTCTTCTTTGAAATGGAAGTTCTTTTCTGTTGGTACAACTAGAGATGAGAATCAATTTGCTTAAGGGTATTGGCTATGGAGCAATGCCTCCAAGAAAAGAACATTTTTCTAAACTAAAAAAAAGGCAACAGATAGTCACTTTATTCATCCAAATCAAAGCATTTTTCAAAAGTCAACAGTCACAAACATTTGAATGGTACCCTTTCACTCTTACTTTTAAGCTTCACAACCCCAATCTATTAAAAATAAAAGGAAAAAAGAAGAGTGAGAGCTCTCGATCAAAATATTCACTCCAGTGTAAATCTAATATATGATGGAGCACTTGTTAGTATTAGAAATAGTGCGTAAAAAAATGTTCTTAATATACTAGTACAACATTAAGGATTGACATTAAATCAATATCTCTATATTAGTTTTACAAAGGATATTCAAAACGAAGTGTCTTAGTGTATGCTTTTCATAAATAGAATAATTCTACAACAACAACAACAATAACATCAAGCATTTATCCCATTACGTGGGGTCAGCTTGATGTGAAACAATCTCATGAAAAATGATTTGCTTAAGAAAAATTTGCACGCTTAGATTTAGAGGTGATAATAAGCAGATCTTATGCGGAATTGAACGATAAGATAAATATTAAATGGCACTTAGCTTAGGTTAAATCACATGAATAAAAGTTAAGTTCAAAAGATAGCCAACTTAATCTGACATTGCATACATGGATCGTTCCAACAATAAATTCCAATACTAACAATAAGATTAGTCTATGAAAGATCCCTCACACAACTCTTCCTATTACTAGGTTCTAGCGGCGAATAATTGATATGATCTTCATGAATCCATTAATAACCATAAACGAAAAGTAAACTAGGAAGATAAGAGCGTTAGGAGAAGAGCTTCACCCAAGGAATGAAGTTATACAACGTTCCGGTGGTGCTTTGTTGGTTGGATCGGAAGTAGGTGGCCTGGAGCAGATTCCGGACAGCAATTTTGGTTCTCAAGGATGCTGGATAGCAGTTTTCTGGGCTCCAAAATTCTGGACAGCAACTGGACAGCAGCAAGGAGGTATTCTTGGACAGTTTTCATGTTGATTTGGGCACTCCTGGACATCAAACGGGAGCTCCCAAATTGTTGGACAGCAAAGGAAACTTGCTGGAAACCTCTGGGCTGAAATGGGGACTATTCAATCAGCAGATCAGCGGGATGAAATTGCTGATTTCTCAGTTCTGAAGGAACAGGTGGCTGGCGGGATATTCCTGGACAGCAAAACAGGAATCTATGGACTGTGGGCCAGCTGCTGGGTGAAGGCAGAAAATTTCTCAGTAGATCACGGACTAGGGAAGAGTGATATTAGGGAGAAACCTTCCAAACGGAAACCTGAATTTATTTCAGATTAATTTGAATAGGTATTTGAATCTTAAGATCCAAATAAAGAGGAGGATTAATGCTCATTCAATGGAGAGAGCCAAGAGGGGGGCCGGCGGCATTTATGAGGGGGTAGGGCTTGGGAAAACTGAAAGGAATTTCAGTTTTTAAGTGAGAATGGAGGGAATTATCTTGAAATTAAGGTTTGAATTTCAAAATAGGGAGGGGGATTAATTGGGCAATTAATGGGAACTCCAATGAAGGGGCCGGCGGCATTAATGGGCAAGAGGGAATGTGGGGATGAGGTGTCATGCTTGCCTAACTGTAAATTTAGAATTAAGAAAGTAATTAAACAAATCCATTTGAATTTGAAATTCAAAAGAATTGATTTAAGAACTTTCCAAAAATGGAATGACAAATTAGGAAATATTTCAAATTCAAATTCGTTGGATTTGAATTTCGAAAATCTGTCCAAAGATTAAATTACCCAAATTAGGCAAGGATTTCAATGGGGAGAAGGAGGTGGATGGTGGCCGGCGGCTAGAGCTTGGGCCGGCGGTATGAGGGGTCGGGTGGAGTGTCGGCCGTGGGTTGAGGAGGTGGAGCTAGGGGAAATACTTGGGTGGATGAAGAGGGGAGAAAGGAGATGAACAAGAATATACGAGAAAGATATAGATAACTAACAAACTCACACAGAGAACGTAAGAACCACGAACCTCGAACTCTTCCAAAGATTGACGGGTATTGCGAATTACCCTCCACGGGCTTCTCCTCTCATGAACTCACTAAGAGATCACGTGAACTCACTAAGAGATCAACAAGAACATAAAACTTTTCATTATCAATTATCATCATCCCCTTCCAAGAGGAAGAGGAGGGCTTAAATAGCCAAATGCATGAAGGAAAATAAAAGACACAATTGCCCCTAGGGCAAACATAAAACAAAGCCCTCAAGTGAGGGTATAAATGAAAAAATACAAATAACAAATAAAATACATGAAAATAAATAGACACGATCGTACTCATCACAGCTACATGAATCCTTTTTCTCCATTGTGTCCTGCTAAGAATCAAACTTTCATTTAAATCTAATGAAGAAAGGTCATTCCTAATATTTTCTAACAGTCTTTTTAGATCTACCTCTACCTTTCTTAACATAAGCCTAATACATCTACTCTACTAACCAGGTCACCAAAAGGCCTCTGTTTTATATGACCAACCATCTAAGGCGACTATCTCTAATCTTATCTTCCACTGGAGCTACTCCAACCTTTCCACATATATGCTCGTTTCATATCCCATCTCTAAGAGTAAAGCCACTCATCCACACGAGTATCCTCACCTTTGCAACAATTAACTGAAGATTATACTTCTCTTTTAAAGGCCAACATTCTACACCATAAAACATTGTACGTCTCACCACCATCTTACAGAATTTTCCCTTAAGTTCGAGGGGGGGCTTTTCTATCACACAACAAGCCCCATGCATTCCTCCACTTAAACCATCCAATTTAAATTCTACTAATAATATCCCGATCTATTTCACCATCACTCTAAACAATAGACCCAAGATATCTAAAATGTGTACTCTTATTAATGACTTGATCGCCCAAAGTCACAATCCCCCACTAGATCTAATACTACTAAAATTACACTCTATATATTCGATTTTAGATATACTCAAATGAAAACATTTCGACTCTAAAATTGATCTCCATAATTCAAATTTACCTTCAACTGGCTCTATAGTCTTATCAACAAGAAGAATATCACCATCAAAAAACATACACTACGGTACAACTTCTTGCAAATGTCTACTGAGAACATTCATGGCTAAAGCAAAAAGATATGGGCTTAAGGCTGATCCTTGATGTGATCCAACTAAAATAAGACTTGGTCAAACCACCATGTGTTTGAACACAAGTAATAACTTCTGCATACATATCCTTAATGAATTGAATATAAACATTATTAACCCCTTTCTTTTCTAAAACTCTTCATAGCACTTCTCTTGGAACTTTATCATATGTTTTCTCTAAATCAATAACTAACATATATAGATCATCCTTATTTTCTCAATACTTCTCCATCAAACTTCTTAATAAATGTATAGCTTCCATAGTAAACCTACCTAGCATAAATCCAAATTGATTTTGAGAAACATTAGTATCACGTCGAAACATATGCTCCATAACTCTCTCCATAGTTTTAAAGTAAGCCAGATTAACTTAATTCCTCTATAATTCACACAATCTTGTGCATCATATTTATTCTTAAAAAAGGAAATCAATACACTCATTTTCTACTCATCTGGAATCTTTTTAATCTTCAAAATAATATTAAAAAATTTTAGTAAGCCAGAAAATTCCTTCATCTCTTAAGCATTTCCACACCATTATTGGAATATCATTAGGTCCAGTAGCTTTTTCACACTTCATTTTCTTGAAAGCCTCTCTAACTTCAGTTTTACTAATAAACCTTGATTCCCGATTTCGCCTTTTTAAACCTAGGCCCTAATGAAATCCATTATTCTAGGTTGGCTTACCTATTTGAGGTAAATTCCAAGAAACATGTATCTTAATAAATTGTTGGTTCACTCTTCAAGGATGCAAAGCATATGCAAAGTTTACCCAAAAATGGCTTTCATCTATTCTTCAACTGCTTAGAAATACTTGGAGAAAACTTCTAAACATCTATGAAGTAAATACTCAGCTTGATATGATCCAAACTAGTTTTGTTATTTGGATGAGCAAGCACATATAAGATGGTTACAAAGGTGTTTGGAATACCTTCACCTCTATTTGGTAAATCTAAGGAGAGAAACATAGTTTGGTTCAAAAAACAAGAAGATAAATACAACGTATTTTGGTACAAAACATTAGTTTGGCATATCTTTGGGTATCTACTTCTCAGAGCAATTAGGCTGATAAAATCAAGATGATGGTGGATTTGACTCTGCCTAATAATCCTAAGGACTTGTAAACCTACTTTCAATATAGCCTTGCACTCTTTCATTCTATTTTCTATTTGGATTTCGGATGCCTGCTTATTCTATATATATATATAGTTTGTTTCTTCTTTTACTGAGAAGGGTAACTACCATGCTTGGCAATAAAAAATTAAATTAAAAAAAAACATATGTAATTTCAATGGGTGTTATATTAACAATTATCAGCATTTTTATTATAATATAAATTGATACATAGTTATGATAGGTCTAAACATGTTAGATCTATTATAAAGAAGAATAAAAATATAAATGAGAATAAAATATCTAGAGTTAAGACTAGGTGTATAAATGAAGAGGAGACTCATGAATACTATGGAGGAAGATATCATGCAATTTTGAAAGTGGCTTTTATTAAATTAGAATTATGTCAATAATGTTGAATAGATATAAGTGTTAGAAAGGTAAATGATAAAGTGCAGTGAGAATGAGATTGTTAAAAAGGATGCATGATATAATTATGAATGATAAATTAATGAATCATTCTAATTGGATATGGTTAGAGTGATATCTATTGAAGATAACATAGTTGAAAAAAGAATTAGGAAACTTAAACATCTATAATGATGGAGAAAAATACACTCATTATAATTGTGGATAAAATTAATGTCGGACAATCAGGTAGAAAAAGAGTTAGAGTTAATAATAACATGGATAAAAGTTACTCAAAATGAATTGTGAATAATGGGCTCAATAACTCAAGCAACACTTAATGAGAACTAAAGAAAATAAGGATTCACAAAGCCAGTACCAAAAAGTTGGGAAACGGATAATGATGATGCATATTAATGCCCTAAATCCAACCCATTGGTAATAACCATCTACTACATACACTAATAACTCATATGCAGCATCATTGAGTTATACGTTCTCACCCAAATATTAAAACAACTTAAAATTGATCGAGGACTATTAAGAGGATAGGATAGCAATTTATCATGTCTCAAGCGATCAAGGATGGATGATTAAGTCATCAACAATGGTGGATGGTTGAGTTAGAGACATTGTGACACACCCTTTGATCTAAAGTGATCGAACCATTGATTCTAAAGTCTTAATTCGGCATTTCCTATCAATCTGAGTTTTTGTATCAGCTGGTTGCGCTAAGAGGTTCTACATTAGTTTTGTATAAAACCACAAGTCACGAACTTGAATCCATATGATAGCATAATCAAGCATTCATGAAGAGCGGAAGAGAGAATGATAGAGGACTGCAGGAGGACATGATAATAGTTATTAAGCCTCTTGGGTTTCACAATGGATGATTGAGTTGTAGAATTGCATTTAACTACTGTGGATATCTAAGTCAAAGGCACTACAACGCACCCATGGATTTGGAGAGATTATACCGTTGGTTAAACACTTTAGTTGTCTTCTCTAACAGCATTGGCTTTTAGATTAATTAGTTACACAAATTTGTCTCGCAACACCAAGACTTGGAGAAAGGATCGATGTGCTTACACTTTATTACAAATGATAGGCAGAAAGAGAGTAAGTATATCAGAAGGTGCACCCATACTTTCGAGAGATAAATTTATAGATGACAAACCCAATGAGCTTCCTAGTGAATAATCACAAACACATGACATTCAACATCAAATTGATTTGGTGTCAAGTGCAATGTTATATAATCTCATCATAACCAAATGAATCTAATGGAGTTGAACTACACAAATTAAGGATTTATCTAAAAAGGGGTTAATTCAAATAAAAATTTAGCCTGAGTGCCATATATGCTCTTCTTACCCCTAGATGGATAAAACAAAAAGAATATTTATAAATAGTCAAGATCTTAATAAAATCACAATTCTATACCAATTCTCAATCTGTTGACTTAATGACTTGGCAAATAAGATACATGGATCAATTAATCGATTGATCTTAGAAGTGAATATCATCAAACAATGATTTAACCAACAAATGAATGAAAAAATAGAGCATAGAAGAAGCAATTTGAGAATGTAAAATTGCTAGTATTACTCCACAATGAAACCAAACTTAAGAGCAACTGAGGTAGATTCAAAGTTATATAAAAAAAAATGCAAGACAAGAAGAGGATTCAACATTAAAAAAAAAAAAAAAAGCTTCCTCAATAAGCTACAACCCAGCGGCAAAGTTAAAAAAAGAAATGGCTTATCTTAAAGCATTAGAATTTTTCGAGTGCTAGAATAAGCATTCGGGATCAACCATCTAAAATCCAATTACCTTTCACCAGAAAGATCATTTTCTCCTTTTTTCTACTAAAAAAAAGCATCATCTTGATAGATATGGTCCGGATGATGAGAACTAAATTCCAAAATTGCTAACATGAAGCCTAGTTCTAGCGATTCCATCAACTTTCTTGCAAAATAGGTCTTCTCTTTTAAAGAGTTAGTGATCAAATGGAATAAATTTAACTACAATCTAAATATATGTGATCATTATCCTTTAGTCAAAGTACCCAAAAAAGTTACACAAAAAGGAGTACTTACGTGGATAAAGTTAATTCCAGTATGAAGGATGCCAGTTTTCCTTTTTTTTCTTAGGAGAAAAACAAATCCAAATTAGCAAGAAAAGATAAATATAGGGATACTCCACCATTCAATAAGCTTTTCTATTAATCATTGAGGTCCAATTGCTTGAGCAAGGATGATGCATGCAAATTTCAATTTATTTTAGTTTTTTTTTTTTTTATTGTAATTTGAATGCTACAATTTTTTTATTTTTTTATGCTACCCTATGATAAAAAGCATCCAATGATCATGAGTGGGTGGTGCTTGGGCTTGGCAAACTTTGGGTGAGCTAGTTATTTGGGTTCCTTGGTTCTTGGGGTGCTGGTTGCTTCTCGGGTTGGGCTTGGCTACTCGGTTTTTTGCTGTGTTTTTTATGCGAGCAAAAATCCCCCCCCCCCGGGAGAGAGCCGACCACAAGAGATCCTTGATCACCCCAAAAAGACAAGACAAACAAGAGACACTAAGTAAAGAGAAGAACAAACTCTTACATTTCATATAAAAAAGACACTTACAAACTTTTGACTCAATCGACTCAAGCAAGACACCTTACAACTCTTACAAACGACACAAACACAAATTAAAAACCTAAACTTGCTTTCCAAGAGACGAATGATACAATGGAGTGGATACTTGTGGAGAGATGAAAGAGATTAGAAGCCGAGACGAAGGGTGGAAAGTACTCGCAAGTCTTTCCTAGAGGAGATGAGAAGGAGAATGGAACAAGCTCGCAAGCTCTTCAAAGAAAATCACAAGGATTTCTTTTCAAAAATTCTCATATATCCTTTTTTAAAACATTCCAAAACATCTCATATATATAGGAATGAGAAGGGAATAGAAACAGCCAATCTATTGAATTCCCACAGGAATCTGATACGCCTTAGGTTTCACAAATTAGGGTTTGCCCTAATTTTCCTTCAAGGATGAAATTTCTCCACCAAATCAAAGTTAACACAAAACAAAAAGAATGAGAGGAAGAACAAAAGGCTTACCCGGACCGGATGACCCCCCCCTTCGCCTCCTGTAGACCCGCAAGGGTCTAGGATCAGAATCCAAGCATCACAAACCACGGAAAAGCCCCCCCAACCTCACGGGAAACAGCCCAGCCAAGGACCCGAAGAGGCAGCTACGGAACCCAAGAATCCCGCACGGAACCGAGGCACCGAAGCACGGGAAAGGCCACCCAGCAACCAACCGAGGAAGCCAAGGAGCCAAGCACGGAAAACAGCCAACCGTGGACACCAAGGAGCCAAGGCACGGAAATCCAAAAGCCATTTTGGAATCCCAAGGGACAAACTCAAAATTTAAGAGATAAAACTATAAATAAAAACTACATAAATAAGATAATAAATGAACAAAAACCTAGTTAATAATGAGCTAACCTTTAGTTCAATAAATAAACTAAAAACCAGATCATAATGAGCTAAATTCCAGTTCAAAATTTATTGAGCTAGTAAGCTCAAGGGAAGTCAAAACCAATTTTTTTTTGGGTTTGACTTGAACCCCCCCCCCCCCTCCCCCCGTGCCTACATCAGTTTTTGAGCTACTGTGTCAGCTCATTAATGTTTGAGCAGTTGTTTCTCAGCTCATTATGATGGGTAGTTCTCCTCCTTTTAGCTCATTATGTGGAGTGTCTTTGCTCTTTCCCCTTCCTTGTGGCCCTTCGGTTTTCCTTGACTGGCTGCCCGTCCCGGTTCCCCTGGCCGTCCGTTCCTTCCCCCTTGGCTGCCTTTTCCAGTTTCCTATGTGGCTCTTCGGGTGCTGCTTCTGGATTGATTGCTGGCCTTCCATTTCTCCTTACCTGATTGGTTTGGTTGGAGGTGGTTTGGCTGTTTAATGTGTATTTCTTATTTTTCTAGGAAATCTTTTAGTATGCTTGCAAAATTAGGGTCTTCCTAATTTTTTCTTACATCAAATTTGGTATGAGAGCCTAGGTTAGGATTTTCCTAAGTTGTTTGTCTTTTTAAGTATTTAGAAAAATAGAAAAAGACAAATATTGAACCAATTGTGGATGAACATCAGCCAGAAGATCTTGAAATCACAATTCCAATGCACAGATGGATTTCGTCGGAAGGAAGTTTAACATATCCACTACAAAATGAATTATATAAGCTTCAAATGAAGATGCATGTGTGTACGGAGCAATATATGAAGAAAAGAAACTTCTGCAAGAACAATTCAAGCAAGAACGAGAGATCATTCTAAAGAAATATGAGACCAAGATTCGAGAATTAGAAGAGCCTCCTTCGCCTTGTCGAAAAAAACTAAAACATCCTCATCAGGAGATGAGTACTTTCAATCGTGGAAGAATCTGATGTAGGCAAGGGGGGGAGGGCAAAATTATTTGCCTTGTAATTTTAGTGAGCTGATATATCCTCTTCTAAATTCAGTTCATTAATGCTAAGCTACTACTTATTCAGATCATAATTTGAAATTAATTGGGTTCATTGCCCCCCCCCCCCTAATGGCCCTTCGGTTTCAATGCCAAATCAGCTTTGTAAAGTGAGTTTGGTGACTGGTTCAATTCCATGCTCTAAAGCATCAGTTTGGAATGAGTACAAAGAATTCTGATAAATAGAGAATTAGCCTAAGGAAGACAATATATTATTTGAAAGCAAATTCTCCAATATTTTGGACTAAAAAAATTAGCAAAGTGTTGTTCCTAAATGAAAGAATTGGGAACACAAATAAGGAGGCGTTGGCACAACTTCATCACTAAATTACATAGAAATCTTCTCGTTCTTGACATAACATAACTTATCCTTCATTAGGAGATAGGAAAGGAGTAATCATTCAACGAGATCTAAGAGAGACTGCAAGCATGGAAATCTTCTTGTTCTAGGCATAACATAACTTATCCTTGATTAGGAGATAGGGAAGGAGTAATCATTCAACGAGATCTAAGAGAGACTACAAGTAAGACCATCAATGGAAATTAATACAAGAAGGTCAAAGGAAATCAAGCCTCCCTACTTTTAGACCAACTTTCAATTTGATGTCAAGGCTTGAGGATTTTCTTCATTGCACTGATAGGGAGAAATGCAAGAAAAAATAACAAGCTAAGCTCACCATCACCAAATGATCTAGAAGGATAGCAAAATGGGTATAGGCCAATTCAGGAGAGCAAAAAAGAAAATATGAATAATTTTTAACTATTATATACACATATAAATCTTTCAGTCACCGCACCATCTCAATGACTTAAATTTCATTTAAAAAGGATCAAATATAACTTATATAATATAATCTATACTTTTATTCTGTTAACACCTTTCCAATTCTACATAAATACATTCTTATTCAGTACTTGGAATGACTTTGTAAGAGAACCAGCCAAAAGGAAGTCTAATTGGCCAATAAATGAAAAACTTCACGGAGATACACTTATACGAGTACAAAGCAATCTTTAACGAGGTAAAAACCAGGAGGATTCCTCCCACAAAGAACCAACCTAAATAGTTATTGCTCCCCTAGCCTTAATGCCAATTTTTTAAAAAAAAAATCTCACATGGAAAGGAGTTAATGTTAATGATGAATCTCAAGGAGATGATTTAATGATAGATAAGGTTTCAACTAAAATTTTGAATTGAGGCATTACCAAAAACTATATGAAAGAACTTGAACCATACATGTCAATGATGCAAAATGGTGTGTGTCATGGTGCACGGCGACGCACGGCACACATACGGCACTATTTGTTTGGCGCGGCAAGGCGAATCAAAATAGCGTGTGCTATTTGTGCCATACATGGTGCAATGGCGCACGACGCAAGATGCAAATGATACGGCTATTTTGTTAACATGTTATAAATTTCAAATTATAAATTATAATTAAATTTTTTAAGTTTATATATTAATATCATAATTAATTAAACATCAAATTAATAAAATATCAAAGCGCAAGTCGTGCTGTGTGCTATGCACCATGGCATTGACAAGTCGCGCTGTGTGCTTCACGGGAAACTTTGCGTTGTGGTGCGCCATTAGCCATTGACAAGTATGACTTGTACACATGTATTTTGAAAGATCTAGAAAGGAGATTAAACATTAAAGTGAAAAAGAAAAAAACACCCGTCAAGAGACCGAGTGTATTTTCCCTTACCTTCTAGTAAGAAGTCAAGATTTGATCTCAAATAAAAGAATACTATAACATGGAAATAATATTAGTAAATCTTTCATCAACAAATCAAAACTCAATGACCTATCTTTCCTAGCATGCAGCCCTTACTACAGTTTTCTATATTCCCTCTATTCATTTATAAATGTCATTTTTAGAGCAATCACGTAAAAAGGCCTGCACACATTACACTGATCACAAAATTCAAAATAATGTAAGCCTGCAATTTGAAAGTACTAGTGATGTGATTACAGCAAAACAACCACCATTCAAGTGACCACGTGATATTCTCCAATACTGTCTAAGAAGAGGTCAAGTGTTTGAATCCCTAACAAAAAACAACGTAATTAAAAGAAAACATTATTAATAAATCTTTCATCAAACCATGAATGAATCTAAACACAAGGGCCTATTTCTCCAAGCAAGCAGCCCTTACTAAATTTTTTTTATATAGTCCTTTTGTTCATTTATAAATGCATAACTATTATCACAACAAACAGTACAAAATAGACTACAAGCTTTACAATGATCTAAAGTATCTGAAAGACTGAAACTAATGTACTTCTTCATGGATCTCTAAAGTCTCAAAAGTGTTAAAAACTTGCCCAAGGCAGAAAATTTACTTGGATATAACAAAATTTTTATTCAATCCTAGAGCCTAGCTAGATCTTCATAAACCAGTGAAATGAACACAATGGAGTTCTGAAATTATTTATGAGCTCTCCCTAAAAAAATAATTTGTTTAGCATGTAAGAGTCAACCACAACAACACTTAAACAGTTTGCAAATATCGCTTCATTTGCTATCTCACAGCCTAACCTGCAACTTACCATACATAAGTTGTTGAAGTATGGTAATAAGGCCTAACTTTCTTCTGCACATAAGGAAATTTTGTTAATTTGAAAAACTAACTTGAAGCAATCCCTTAGAAGACCCTTCTTTTGCCATTTTTGTTGTTACTATTTAAAGCTAATGAACAAAACTCAGAATAACATGGTATTTACTAAACATTATAGACATAATTGCCGAATCTATAGCATGCATTTTAGCATATCCCTGATTTTCTGTATACTGTGATTAGGCATGCCATGTCAACTTACGAAGATAAACTAGGAAAAAGCTAACTTACTGCCCCATCCCCAACCCTTATCGCACAAAGAAACCAAAAACAGAAGGCAACGACAATGAATGCTGAAAAAAACAAAACAAAAAGGTGTTTTGTACGATGTGTTTATGATATTTATTTTTTTCCGTAGCTAAGGTATGATAGAACCTATTCACACATGCTAGATCTTTCCAATATGTGCATACCTGCCATAATTTTAAAATCATGGTTATGCATTTTTGGATTTCTTAAAACCAAAGCTTAAATGCTACGGTTGACTTAAAGATGAAATGCAAAGCTCACTCCTAAGTACAACTACCCAAATTCATAAAATATCCTAGTTTATTAACAGAACAAACACTAGCCGCTTACAATTAATTTCTCCTTTAAGTTTTCTAATAAAATCTCAACTCTGAAGTAAACTTCCCTTAAAATTTTATTGCAAACCATAAATATTGCATGGTGCTCGCACGCACGAGTGCACAGTGTCATGTGCGTTTCCATGTCGATGTGTGGAATGTGCGTGTACTCTCACATGAGTTGAAAGATAGTTCAGATTTTTTAAATTAAAGAAGCTCCTAATAGTTAGTCAATCATCATTATCAAGATAAAGTAGTAATTAATGTAAATTATGGAGCAATAAAATTGTCATACCAAATGTATAAGTGACAGGTTTTCTGTCCCGGAGAGACCTTCCAGAAGAAATCCCATCAGAAATCACAAAGCTATCAAGAAGGAGAGCTTGCCTGTGTTGCTTCTTCAACAATCGATCTTTCCTCTGCACAATTAACCAATATAACAGCTTTTTTCATTGACCTATATATCGGATTAAATCAAATGCATGTACGATAACTAGCAAAGGACATGAAAGGCTCATTCACTTTGTAAGAAGTACACCATCCCATATGTATATATATATATATATATATATATAATTTTTATTTTTTAAACTACCTTCTGGATTTTGTCAACCTCTGGCAAAATATCAATTTTTAACTTCTTTGCCAGTGAAACTTCCGTCCTATTCTTGCTTTCAAGAAGTTTGTCCTAGAAAACAGAAGACAGAAGCTTTATAAGTATCGGTTGGGAAAAAAACATGCTGGAGGAGTATAAAGGAGTCAAGAACATCAAAACCAAAATTTTATATATCGACCTAGATCATGCCAAGAGGGAAATTGCAAATCAATGTTAATTTATGCACTGTCAAACCAAAACATACAAAATTTAAAGAGATGGATGAGCTTGACTTAATGATGTAAATATAAAATCAATTAGTGAGCAAGTATAATTAACGTGTTATCTATACTGAATAGCTCCAGCACCCAAAGTATATAAGAATATAAAGAACAATGTAATAGGTCTCTGTTTTACCAGATCAGAAGTATTAGCCACTCTGACTGCAGATAATGAATAGAGCATTAATACCTCCATCCGTTTACAATAAAGTTGATATCAGTAATGTAACATACACATTTTATAAATGCAATTAAACCTACACAAAAACTATAAGACATCATGGTATAGATGTCAAATATAATATCTGTAAACTCTAAAAACAATGAAAAGGATCTTGAGGGTTTAATTTAATCAAGTGAAATAATGTATCAGTATAAAAGAAAGAGATAATATAATATTGGTTATATCTTTAAATAAAATGTAAATCTAGATATAATATGTATTGTTGAGGAGGTAACTTAATATTTGTAAGCTCTTACAACACAAAATAAGTTACAGATGCACATATGAACCAACGAAGTGAGATTCTATATAAACTTCACATTTTGAACTATAGTGCATGTTTAAACTTTGTGGTGTCAGTAATTTAATTAAGCAAAAAATCAGAGGGATTTAGGTCCTCAACAACATAGCTGCAGCAAAAAAATCAATAATGCTCACTAAGACTGACCGAAGTGATATTCTGTAAACTTATTTTACATTAAAGCATGTTTATAGTTGGTAGTGAAAGCAATTTAATTAAACAAATCTCAGAGAGATTTAGATCCTCGGCATTATAGTAGCAACTACAAACCTATCATGCTCACTAAGGCTGAACGATTGTGCAGTGGTAGTTATGAGTTTGAGACTGAAGAGGAAGCATAATTCATATAGGGCCAAATGGTGCCATGTTCTAGATGACAACAAAGGGAAGTCATACAAACATAAAAAGCAATTCTACTATGTTGAGGCTACAGTGTTGTGGGGTGTGGTGTCCAAGATTATTATGGGAGGCTTGTAAATAAGAATTTTTCAATTAATACAGCTAAACCAGCTAGATATTTAATGAAAATGAATTGAGGTAAATATAGAAATCACGCCAAATATCATGATTATCACATTTGGACAAATCTCAACAATTGATGACATCCTTATTCAACTCCCATCCCCACCCCTTCTCCTCCATTCAGTCTAATAAAACCTTACATGTGCTATTAACCCTTGCATGCACAAATCATCTTTCAAACCTTACACCTATACTTTATTCAATCTGCCCGTTCTTTTCTATTCCTTCATAGCAATTTGTCTATGTTGAGGCTACATTGTTGTGGTGTGTATTGTCCGGGAATATTATAGAAGTCTTATAAATAAGAACTTTCAATTAATACAACTAAATGAGTCAAATATCTAAATGAAAATAAAATGAAGTATATATAGAAATCATGCCAAATATCAAAATTATCACATTTTGGACAATTATCATCTTTCAAACCTTACACCTATACTTTATTCAATCTGCTCGTTCTTTCTTTCATATTCTTCATAGCAATTCGTCTATTTTGAGGCTATATTTTTGAGGTGTTTGTTGTCCAAGAATATCATAGAAAGCTGATAAATAAGACTTTTCAATTAATACAGCTAAATGAGCTAGATATTTAAATGAAAATAAAATGAAATATATATATATATATATATCATGCCAAATATCATGATTATCACATTTGATCAAACCTCAACAATTAACGTCATGCATATTTGCCCCCCTTCACCTTTGATCAAATCTCAACAATTGACGACATCCTTATTCATCCCCCACCCCTTCTCCATTTAGCCCAATAAAACCTTGCATGTGCTATTAACCCTTGTGTGCACAAATAATCTTTCAAACCTTACATCTATACATTATTCAGTGTGCCCATTCTTTCATTTATATTCCTTCACATCAAATATATCCCAGCACCTTATTAGTTCATCTTAAGAGCCTAGCTACTTCAATGCTCACTTCAATATAATTAGTTATCTTTCCTAGTTTAACCACACATTAATTTTACCATCCTCATTCCACCTTTGGTTCTCAATGGTTCATTGGGTGGCCCACATTAGGATACTTAGATCATTTTATTAAAAATTCATTTTAAGTTTCTATAATATTCTATCGTTAAATCAATACTCCAAAGGCATTATAGATACATATGCTATTAATTACACTAAGATAATAAAAGTTTAATAATCAATAAAACTCCCTTAATATTAAAAGTACAATAAGTTGATAATGACCTATCCAAGTAACTCCAAAAAGTTTCTACAAGCAAACATCTCTACATGTCCAAGGTTTCAGTAAGTGTAGCACAGCATCTAGAAGTGAATAGTTTAGCCAATACACATACAAGTGAGACAAACAAATAACAAAATGATGAGCACAATCCAAGTATAACTTGGCATTTCAAATGTAAATGCTATAACGGTCCAAATGATTAGCCTATGCAATCATCTTGATAATTAGTCAAGATAGGTCAACTGTATTGGGAATTATCTTGCACTTAACTATTGTAGCAAATATTGAAGATTACATAGACATCAAAAGTGCAATAACCAAGTTAATGGGTATGAGTAATCGATTAAAATATAAAATGTGATCAGGCTCTCAGTTGGAATGACCAAAATGCAGATAATCTTAAGCACCAAATTGTCACAGAGTTACAAAACAAATTCCCTTACATGAACCTAAAGTGTGCAAAATTCATCTAAAACGCTTCTATGACACCAATTTAATAAT
Source organism: Dendrobium catenatum (assembly GCF_001605985.2). Classification (NCBI taxonomy): domain Eukaryota; kingdom Viridiplantae; phylum Streptophyta; class Magnoliopsida; order Asparagales; family Orchidaceae; genus Dendrobium; species Dendrobium catenatum. The sequence goes on along the minus strand of NW_021319151.1, from coordinate 272,768 downwards.
ATACTTATCATTACTAACAAGAATTAGAGAGAATTGATTGAGTACTTTATTCTAACATTTGTGTAGTATATATAATCTTAGGAGAGCTTCTAATAGGAATAATGCAACATCAAGTAATAATAATTACATAGTAGTTATAATGGTCTGCAGACAATAGCCCATGAATTGTTGTGCACGTCATAGAGGTCCTACAGATCAATGAGGAAGCAGCATATGAGGAAAGAAAGAGAGAAAAAGTCTTAATGATTGTGGACCCCAACTTGCAGCAAATAGGTATGGATATAAGGGTCGTACTTTAACATGAAGAAATGACCAAGTGCAAGTAGGCTTGTTTGCATACAACCTAAATTCTAGAAAAGACAGCTTCAAGGAAATTTTCAGGGTCTAAACATTGGTGGCATGGCTGAAATAGCATGAGGCGCAAAAGTTGAACGAGAAACTGGACCGAGAACATTAAGGCGATAAGTCTATAGCAGTGAATGAGAATAAGAAAACTATGCTTATATAATCCTCATCATGATTAGCCTGATCCAAAGTATTTAAGGTGTGGTTTTATAAAATATAACTTTTATTTTAATAAGAAAATCATTTACATTAAAAAGTAAATCTTAAACTAATCAGAACTATGAATGCCTAAAGAAACCCACTAGCAAGAGAAGCATAGAACTTCTTTCATTGGAGTTAAACTACTTCAAATTGTTCATTTGTTCTTCTTCATTGAAGCTGGGTATTTCAGTCAAAAGCAGACTTATGCAATTCATTTCTCTTTAGAACAATTTAAATTGTTCACCAAAAATGCTGGCAATCTATCACTTGATACTGATATAGAATGCAAGTAAGGTTCTATAATGCAATTAGAATTCTGTAACTGATCATGCATAAACCTTGCACTGCACAAACAGTACTATTGCTTTGCCAGCTTTAGCATGAATTTTACCCGTGAAATTTCAACAAGATCTAACCCATATAGTGTAAAGAATCAACTTAAATTTGAAGCAAGCTTCAACCATTCTGCATGAATTACACAACAATGATCATCAAATCTTGAGTCCTAAAGATATCACCCGGTGGAACCTGAACCGCATCTTATCTTCTAAAATCATGGATTCCATATTCAAAGTACCATTTAAGATTGAAATAATATATATATATACATATCAAATCCCCAATATTTGTGAAGAGAAAATCCTCCCCGCAAGGTTCTAACTCATAAATAGAAGAGTAAAATTTGAGTATGTGGCATGCCAGAGAAAGTAAAATACATATTTAAACATTGTGCAACAACTATGTAAAATTAGACACTAACAAGAAAAAATAAAATAAAAACTAAGCTCCTATTAAATCATATGTAGAAATCAATACTTGCACAAAAATGATCCTTGGCAAGATTCACCTAAATCTATGCAAATATCCAATAAATAAGGAAAAGAAGGTGAAATGCTAAATACTTAATATACATATTCATTGCAAACAGTGTCATTCAATCATTAATCACCGCATACACGGGAACATGGGCAAAAGGAAAAAAGCATATTGTATGGTAAAAGTTAGTGCGCGTGTAAGCAATTATAAAGCACACATTATAAAAAAAATCCAATAAGGTACTTAATTATTACATATTACAGATTTGTAACAATGGAATAGCGGCAAGAAAAATATAACAAACGATGTTTGCTATAATACTAAAAGCTAAACTCACTGAAACTTCTTGAAATTCATCCAAATTAGATGCAACCATTTCCCATTGGTAGGAAGTATTAGGAGGTGCAGGAACAGCTTTTCCCTTGCCCTTCTTGGCTTCAACTTTTCTTATTTCTCGATATAATCGATGACCTATTATTTCATCATCCTCATACCTAAAGAGAAAATAGAAAAAATAGAAGAATCTTAGTAATGAACATTGAAATTGAATCTCGCAAACAAATCATGGAAAGATTTGAGATTTCGGCACATCATAAAAGAAGTATTTTACCAGTATGAAACTCCATGAGAATCACCACCAATACGATCTTTACGAAACATTGAAAGATGTGCACCATGTTTCAAAGAATCATCAATATAATTTCTAATGTCTTCTTGCTGGAGAGCAAATTCAAACAACTATCAGTTCAAAATTCAACCTCAAGAACATCCAAAAACATATTCAGAGAAATCATTCAAAATAATTCATGCAATTTAATAAAAATACCCTGAACTAATGGCATAACAAAGATGTATCATATCTTCTAAAATTTTATGAAAAAGTTCTAGGATTGAATATAGAATCATGTTGCCACTTTGCATTGCTGGCAATCTTTTTGATTATATTATTCAATGTTACTCATGCTGGATGTGGGTATAAATTTGAGGAAAGCTAGTGTACATATATAATAATCAAATTAGCTAAACAATGCGGGTTTTCTAAGTTACGTTTCATCATATTTCTATCAAAAAACAATAATATGACCTTAAACAAGGAGTCCAAACTTTATCTCAGCGAAGGACATTATCGGTTGAAAATTTAGGGGAATTTGTCTTGTACAATTCTTCTAAGCTTAGTAATATTTCAGGTTTGAAAGCCTATGCACAAAAGACATGAAAAAGAGGATTTTGTTGACCGTGGGTATGTAAGTGCAAGATGTCTATTTCCAACCATCGACCTTGAGTTTTTGCTTATATTAGTTTAGTCATTAAAATTTAATTCATCGTGTTTATTTCAATGCCCGCATTTATCATTTGTTATTATCAAGGGTAAAGCAATCTTTTCATATTACAGACATGCTTCCAATTCTATCATTATGTTTAGCCTTTTTCAATCAATGTTAAACAAGAAAACTGATTGAAGAAGAGCATGCATGTGATCATAAATAAAATATTGAAAAACAATGATACTTCACAACTAGCATAATACTTGTGAATATAAAACAATCTTTACTGGCACTGTGTGCAGAACAGTGGACATTTTCAAGTGGCGTACAAAAAGGTAGTATAAAATTACAATTCAAACAGTATGAAAAGCATGAAGTTTTCTGCTTAAATGAGGAAATGATCACATGTGGCCTTATTACAATCACAAAACACTAAAATAAAGAAGTCATCTTTTATGTTTAGCAAATTGCAATTCAGATAGTTCGAACAAGAGAAAAATAACAAGGAACAACTACCTCCACACGAATATCGCATAATGCTTTTAAAATCAACACACGGATTGGTGGTTCAAGATTCTTGTACATCTCAACCTCGGACCTAAACATGTTCATAACTCATAGATCAGCCTGAATTGTATTTACCATTCAAAAAAGGTCCATGAGTTAGCAAAAAGTACCCATGTGATGCAACTATCGGTATCTCCCCATCTGCTACCTACAACAACAATTAGAACTTAGCTAGCAATTTATAGCAATTGCTAATCATAAAAATCATCACTTTTTCGAAGTGAAAGAAATTAAGCCATTAGCTTGGGGTAGCATACCCAATGCCACCAATCTTTTATCTTCCTGCATAGAACTGTAACCCAAGTTGCCCGACCTAAAGCCATGCGGATAACAGGTGGTATAGCCTGATAACATTTACAACAATGAGTAAGAAACCAATTTTAAAAAAGGTATGAGCAAACAGCTAAAAGAGATAATCCATCACAAAGTGGGAAGATAAAACCATTGGAATATGATAAACAAATCCTTAACTTCATCAATAATTAAAACTGATAACAATGTAAAATATACCTATGATATGGTAACAATTCTGCAATTGAAGTGGGAGAAAAAAAATTTTAGATGTAAAACAGCATGTACTGCTATTAGATCAATATCAATCATGTTATAGCCTGCAAAGTCATCAATGCATGCATCTAGCCAGCATCTTGAAACAAATGAGAATACAACATTTCAAAGACACCATGGTTTTTGACTTCCAAGGGCCTAGCTATCACAACTTTAGCATGCTAAACCACGATGTGCACCAAAAATAACAGTAGACAGTACACTTTAAAAAGGTAGGTTGATTTTATTTACAATATTAGTGTCCCCGGTAATGGCTTATTTTGCAGGAGACAGCCATAAATGGCAAAGCTCGTGTTGCGATTGATAGCATCCAAGAATGAGAAATTGCTGCGTACATAATGCTCGAAGGAGAAATCTTCGTTGACTTCATAAGCGATTGCCATTTTTGCAGTTTTTAGTGACCACTAACTTACAACAGAAGCACAACTCTTGAATGATAAATGCAATAGAAGATTGATTTTTTGCTCTTATGTTCTAATAGAGATGGGAGGATAAACTACAAAGAGACGGAATTCAAAATTCAATTTTAAGGCCAATGCCAATATCAAGCCTACTCTGTCCATACAAATAGCATCATCAAATAATGCTACTCTGGATGTCCTATACACACTGAATAGCATAAAGCTCAATGCAATGCATGCCGTGGAGAATGGAGACATCTCAAAAACTCAAGGTTTACAATCCCAACGCAGTTTAAAACCAAGATAAGTCCTCAGTAATCACAAAAAGAAGATGCCTTTAAAATCATAATTTATCAATTTCATTTAATATTAGCAACCTAAACAGCAATGCATAAGCAAATAAACCTTCGTACGCTCTATCAAGCTAAAGCATAAATGTAGCCAACAAGATCCACAGTTCCCATCCAAGGCGGAAGACGCTAACCTTTAGCAGCGGAATGTGAATGTCATCCAATGTACTATTCGGCACCAGCAGCGCCGTCTCAAGCTCCTCTGCTGAGAACTCAACCGATATATTCAGCAGCGGTCTGAATACCTACAACAGAAAAGTGCAAAACACCAATAAAGCAAAGAAAACCTAATCAAAACAGTAATATCACTGGTAAGTCGGCTCTCACGTTCAAAAAGTTGAGCACGGAGGCCAGCTCCCACATGGAGCGGAGACTCCACCGCGGAAGCTGCGCCGGCGTTGGCGGCTGCGTTAGCGAGGTTATGATCCTGCTAGCCGGCTGCTGCTCCTCTTTCTCCCGACGGGTGATGACACCTCCGGTGATGGAGCGGCGTTCCAGCACCGGCAAGGGGGGCTGCAGTCGAGCTGACGTACGGGCGGTGCACGCCCGTGCGGGGCGTGACTTTCGGGCCGAGTTGCTTGGCTGGAATTGATCCTCCGACGAGGATCTGTCCGGCGGCGCAGTCGCCGGTGAAACCACCGCCGACATCACGTTGTACGGCGGAGGCGGGCAGGGATTAGGAGGGAGATCGGGGTGCGGTCGAGGAGAAGAACAAAAATCGCAGGGAAATCGGCACAGCGGCGAAGTGCGACAATCTGGGTAGCAACCACATGACGTAGCAGAGATTATAAGGAGAGAGAAAGAAGGGCTGAGATGGGGAAGCAGAAGGAAGGAAGTCGCGAAGGTTTGAGGGAGAGAGAAAGGGAAAGGGCTTCGGTGGAGAAGGGCAGGATCGGTAATTTTGATGAGTAGGTTTACGGTGGTAATTTATTTAAGACCATCAACAAAATTATTAATTTATTACTGTCATTTAATATTTTAAGGAAATAAAATTGTGAAAGAATTCGTGTGCAGATATTTTTTGTAAATTTTTATTAAAATAGAAATCTAAATTATTATTTTTCCTTTAAGATTAGAGATATTTCTAATAATTTTTCATCATATTTTTATAATGAATTTTATTAATAATTTTTCAAAAAATATATAAGAAATATAATTAGGAAGATTTATAAATAAATAAATATAAATTATTAAATAAATTATTAAAATATTTTTCATGTAAATACCAATTAAATATAATAATGATATATTAATAAGAATAAGATATAAAAATTTAAGTAATATAACAAATAAATACAAATATTTATAATAATTACAAATTAAATTTCAAATTTATTCAATGATTAAATATTATACCTAACACCTTAAGATTGATTTAAGTGACTCTTTAATGTATTAATTAGCTCTATATGAAAGGCTAATTTTTACGTGAAAACCTCACAAAAGAAAAAAAAATCATGGGACTTAGCCTAATTGAAATGATTGCACTGATATTTTGTCATATGTTATAAATGGCCCTCCTTCAAAGAAAAATGTTGATAAAATATAGTACATATACAATATATATAATATATTATGTGGGTAAGTTGGGAGAGCCCTATCTCATTAGATTTTTCTTTAAGAGGTTGACTCTATCGCAAAAAGCTTGGATAATAAAATTTTTAGAGTTTCATACCCCATAAATATAGAAAAAATCCATAAAACTCCACCAGAGCCACATATCGATTCTCTAAATCATAGATCATTCCTTTTGCATTTGATTCTTAATAATGTTGAAAATATGAGATCTTAGGATCATTGGATTTATCTTGTTAATATGCTCGATATGAATGTAAGCTTGTAAGATTTAATGTACTGATATATGACACATCAACTGATAGTTGAAAGAGGACACTCAAAAATTTTTTCGTGGAAAACATGGAAAGGAAAAAGCACGAGGCATATCCCAGATAAGAAAATTCCACTAAGCTTAAATAAATTACAAAGCTTGATTCTCTACTTTATTTGGAGATGGTAGAATTACAATAGATTGGAGAATCGAACATAAGTCTAGTGATGGTAGACGAATGGAAGTTCAGCAGCAGTCAAGAAGAACTCCGTAATGGTCGATAAATAGGCAGAAGTCCAGTGGTAATCAATGAACGAGCGGAGGTCAATGATGGTCGGGAGAACTCCAGTGGTGGTCAACAAACAAGCGAAATAATTTCGGCGATGGTTGACGAACAAGTGGAAGTCCGACAGTGGTCCGGAAGAGATCCAGCGGTGGTCGACAGCAAGAGAGCTCTCCATGTTTTCTCCTTCTCTTCTTCTCTTCCTCCTCTCCTCCTCTTTTTTTTTTTCTCATGAGAATAATGAGGGCAATTTATAGTTTTTTTGGAGTGGCATGACTTGTAATTTTGTAAATATAGGTAGGATTAAGGTCAAGATGGGAGTGGTTTGAACGGATGGCCCATATTGATCTCCTTGATCGTGGACCATTTATCGATCATTTGAACGTCTTAATGATATCATAATTTGACTATCTTGGGCTCGTTGGATTTATCTCGTTGATCAGCTTGATTTGACTGTAAGCGTGTCACATTTGAAATTTGTTTAGTAATCCAAATTATGTTTTGAACTCTCTAAATATGCTTTGGACCCTTAACTTGGGCTCAGATTTGATTGATTTTGATTTCACTGGGTTTGTATTTCTAAGACGTTAAGTTCAACTATAAGTTTGTTGAAATCGGAGTTTTAATAGTCCCATATTTAATTTTAATAGCTTTCAATTCAATTTTTTCTCGAGATTCATGCCCAAACAAGATAAATTTGTGATGATATATCAACACTCATTCAAATTCAGACTGCACTACTTTTGGTACTGTTAGATTCGTCTCCTCGAGATGCCTAGTCTAATATAAAGTTGTTGAAACAAAAATTGAGGTGATCATAAATTTAATTTAAGAAATATTGTAATTCAAATATACATTGAGATTCATATTTGAATGAGACGATTCTTGATAACGTGTCAATAAAAAAATCATATAATTAAGTTTAAGGATAAATGTCATTAAATACATAATAAATAAGAAAGAGAGTTCATTATTCAACTATTATAAATTCGGACAAGAAATAATCTTTGTTTATCTTGAAAAAAGATGTATAAATATTTTTTTTTGGGAAAAATTGGGGCCTAAGCCCATTTCATTCCAAACAGAAAGAATACAAAGATAAAATTAACTACTACCACAACCTGCCAGCAGTAGTTAACAAAAACTATCAGCAATAAATGCTGCAGAAGCAAAACAAAATCTATAACAGATATCAGCGTTAGCTGCAGAAAAAACGAACAAAAATAAAAAAAAAAGACCTCAGTTACATAAAAAGGCCGCACAGCAGACCAATAACAACAAAGTAAATAGATCTGAATGAGCTGCTGAGTCAAAATGCCAGAATATATCATATGTGCCCCACAGGAAAAACTCTCAGCCTAAGTAGTTCCTGGACTCATATATAATATAGAAAGGAGAGGAAACGCTTATTCCCTGGTTGCCACCGTGGCCCTCCAAGGGAATACCATAATCGGGAGTGTCATCATCGTCCAGGTAGGCTCTCCATTCAAACGTATTCCGTTGCAACGTCTTGGTAATAGGTAGAAAAGCCTTCCAGATTTAAAAAAAGAAACCTGGCAAATTACAGAAGTTCCACAAGCTCCCAAGAGTTCTCCCATTTTAAAGCTTTCTCACAGATGTTTCTCTTTATGTTATATAGCAGAGTAGTATAACAATTTACAGTGTTACCAAACCTCCTCCCATTTCTTTCTTTCCAGATATGATATATAGCACAGCATATAAGCACAAAATAAAAGTTTTTTACCTTCCCATTCCCATGGTAATGTACTTTAACCCAATCAAGAACCTGCAAGATGGAGGGCCTAAGAAGAAAGCTATTCATTCATGGAATTAATGCAGTGAGAATATTGAAAGTGTAAGAGCACTCAAAGAACAAGTGTGATACAGATTCATTATGAGAGTGACACAAACTGTAAGTACCAGGCATCGAAATGTTTCTTACAAGAAGTGCATCAGCAGTTTTTAAGCCCCCAACAATAGCCAACCATACAAAAATAGAATGCTTCAGAATATGCCTTTTTGCCCATACCATTTTATACCAAGAGCAGGAATCAGTGTCCGAGTAGAATTCATCTAGGAATTGTTTATAATTGTAAATTCTCTGATTTTTCCATAGAAGGCAAGGGCCCGAAGCCTCAATTTTAATGTTTTTAGCTATCATGTTTCTCAGATTCAAAGGAATAGAGTTGGGTAAAGCCCAATTATCACAAGAAATAACATCCTTTAAAAGGAGTTCATGACAGTGCTCAATGACATTATCCCCAAGAAACTCAGAAATAGTAACATTTTGATACCAATGATCCCAATTAAAGGATATAGGAGAATTCTTGGTCACTTTGAAATTAAAACAATGTTTCACATCTGCAGCAGTTTTGCATATTGATCTCCAGATTTTGGATGCCTGATTCGGTGTGGGTCTCCAAGGGGATTTATATTGATAAAGAAGCCAATTAGAAAGAAACGATGCGCAATTATACATCCTGAAAATAACAGAGCAATTATATGCAAATTGCATAGCTAAAATAGATGGAATACCAAGACCTCCCTTGCTTTTATTACAGTAGAACATTCACGACATCAATATAAGACTATTATTCTATAGAATCCAAATCAAATCACGTCCTGATATTTTTCTATTCAATTAAAATCGCGTAGAATCAATTCCGACCGATAAAATCATTGTAGAAAATAGTCAAATCGTGTACAATATTCATATCTATAACATACTAAAAGTTGTGCGGTGAAAGTCGTGTCAATACAAAATCAGGTCAAAAGTTCGACTACAAAAACACAAAACAGTGCACAACTCGATCAAAATACAAAATCTTCGAAAACAGAAATAGGGTTCGGAGTCCTTACAGCGAGACAAACAAATCTTCTAACAGCGTCGTCGGACGAAAAGCGCTCCACGGGCTCCAAAACCAAGCTTCCTTCTTCTCTTCCTTCTCTTTCTCTCTCTTGCCTTTTCTCTCTCTCCAAAATGAATCCAAAATATCTCAAATCCGATATTTATTAACACTGATCGTCCTGGACGATCCAAATTTCGTCCTGGTACGATGGGTTATCTAGACAAATTTCGTACAGACGAAATTCAAATTCGTCCCGGGCGACTTGCTCTCTGGACAGATTTCGTACAGACGGATCGTCCCGACTGCTCCAGGTTCGTACAGACGAAAATGGCAGATTTCTTCACAAATTTCTTCAGTTCGTCCAGTACTAAAGTCAGATCGTACGGGACTAACAGCACAAAAAAAATCAGCTTTTCTTAAGGATTTTACAGAGAGAGAGAGTGATCAGGCTCAAATTTTATTAGAATAAATTTTAGAACTATTAAATTTATTTTAAAAATGATACAAAATAATTGATTAATCAAATATTTTTCTTATCTCTAAATAAATTTTATTGGAATAAATTTTAGAACTATTAATTTTTTTTGACATATGAAAAATATTTTGATTAAATATGAATCTTGAAGGAAGAATTTGCATTAAAAGCTTTCAGAATTAGCTAGACAATTTGAACTATGTTTTTAGCAAACCATTTATCGAAATGTGTATCTTAATTAGAAGAATCTAACGAGCTTAAGATCACCCAATTCTTATGTCAATAAGATACTTAAAAGCTCAAAAAATATTATAGAATTTTGTGGAATCAATATGGATCATCCGATGAGATGCTTTGATTTCTGATCAAAATGACATGATGTGTAACAAATTAAAAAATCTGAAAAAATAATTTAAAATAAAGAATATATAAATCTATTTTGTTTGAACTAGAGCATTGAAGTGTTGTGCCTGTGGTCGTTGCGACATTGTGCTCGAGACTTGAGAGCGCAATGGTGCAAAAATCATTGTCGCCGCATTAAAGATTATGTTCCACAATAATTTTGGATTCAACATGCAGCGCAGCAGCTTGGGAGAATGGCGTCGTGACGTAGAGAACTAAAATAAGATTTTACATATAGTTTTCTCTCCACTAACTCCCTCCCTCCCCTGATATCATTACTTGCCAAGGAAGGAAAGTAAAGAAGAGAATGGGAAGGATAGAATGAGAGAGAAAAGAGAAAGCTTGATTTTTTATTGTTGGTTCACTTCATCGCTTTTGTGAAAATTCTTCAAATAGTTGTAGGTGACTTCTTTCATATTTACGTTTTCAAAGATTTTGAGTTACACATTTTGATTCCTCCCAAAAAAACATTTTTTATGGCATTTTCTCTAAATTTCATGAACTTCCGCTGTACAATTTTTGTTATATTAAAGTACTGATTATTTTTTATATTTTGATTGGTTGATTTCGTGATTTATATTTTTTATATAATGAATGAATATTAGTATGTGAATGTGTAATAGTTGATCGATATATTTTTTATAATATAGAATATTAATATGTGTGAAAATAAGTAAAGGCTGTTTACTCTCTGATGTAAGTTGAAGATTGGCTAACATATACAAGATGATGGGCCAACAGGCTTTGCTTTAAATAATATGGGTTGTCATTATCCTCTACTATTTCACTAATTTAAAATTATAAGAAGATAATTATTATGCTGACACGTAAAGAGTAACAACTTTGTTTACTGATTCAACTATTACTAATTTATTGATTTACATATTACTAGAAAAACATTATTTAAGCAAAAACTCATTGCTTAGTGTGATTATTGGGATGCATTACTTATTTGCTGTCACTAAATCGATTTAAAGTTATTGCTACATATTTTACTAATACTATTACTGATTCACTATCATATTTACTCCAATTAATTTCACTATTTAATGATTTATTATTAATGACATATTATTCTTATTGTCGAACATTTGATATAAGATATGGATTTGATATTGATATGGAATGACCAAATATTATTTGTATGCTGATTTTATAGTATTGCATTATTATGAATTCTGATAGTTTTTATAGATGCTTCAATTTTATCGATTTATATGATTTCCTTATTGATTGGATGACACTACTATGTCGTATGAAAGACATTTATACTAGGTTTATTGTTTTACATTTTTTTTTTGTACAGTGTTCGTTTACTGGCTAGTAGATTTTATCGTATAGTGTGTGTTTTACTATTTATGTGTAGAGTCATGATCATGTTGACTTATATTGTTATGATTTGAGTGATTACATGCATATTATATTCTTGTCATGCTTTGAGTTTAGTTGTAGGATGACAATGATCTGCTGGATTTTTTAATTCATTATATATGATTTTAATGATTTCATGTTAGAGAAGAAGATTATGAGTGTGAGACTAATAAGTTATAGATTCCTCGAATCTTACTATTATTTTAATTCTTTTGTCTTTCAATTGTTTTTTTTTTTTGTACTTAGGAGTCGGAAGATGGATTTTTGTGTTTGTATGACTCCTGAGTATTGTACATGATTTTTAGTAGTGATTACATATGTATATTGATGTTTTGAATATTATATTTTACTTCTATTGATATTTTATTATTCAAATAAATTATATAGCTCTACTTGTTATATAAAAAATAAAAGAAATAATTATTTCAATTTAAATTTCGGGGCATGGCAAGATGTCCCTCTTCAAAATCTGTAAAATAGGCTCTACTTCCACAAGTTTGAGGGAGCTGAAATGAGACAACATAAAGGACTTCAAATTAGATAATCCAACGCTCTACCTTAAAGTACTAACATATTCAATCACAAACAAAGCCATCACCCATTATTACTAAAAAAGTCGATGCCCACCACTTCCAACAACATTGGCGCCCATTTTCAACACTAATAGTGATGCCCATCATCGCTATTAAAGGTCAACTGCCATCGACGCCACTACCAAAGCTCACCAACACTAACTAGCCATATGCCATATGTTGATGCAAATGCTAACACACATCATTGCCAATAAGGCAAATGCCCATTGTGGACACTAATGTAATCCCCATGTTACCAACAAGGAAGTCGCCCAATATAAACACTCGTGTCGGTGCCAATCATTGCTAATGAGGTAGACATGCCCATAATCGCCAACCATGAAGCACCAATTTTCAAAACTAATGTGGAACCCTAACGTTGACACTAATATTAATGCCAATGATTGTCAATGAAGTAAACACCAATAGTCAACACCAATGCTAATGTTTCATCATCATCAAGCCCAATCACCCGTTGTTGCCAACAAGTTAGTTAATCACCATGCTAAAATATTAAACTTTTATGCCTTCATAAATACTACAGCATGCAATTATATATATATATATATAATATTCTGAAAATTTTAATATATGGCAATATTATAAAATTTAGCAAAATTTATTTAATATTGCTTAATATATGTTATTTAAGATATGAATATTTAAATTTATTATTAAAAATACTTCTATTTTCTTTCATCTAAAATTAAATTGAATTGATTGAATTAAAGTTTGATACAAGTTAATTCAGCCTAAGAAATCATTTTGTTTGTTCTATTTCTCTAATTTAACTATTTATCTGAAAAACCAAAGAGACGAACTCAATCAAATGCACACTCCTACAAAGTTAAAAGAAAATGATGTTGTGAAGTTTGATGTTTTCTAACCTCTATGAAATTGCTTACAAAAATGAATCTGAACATTGAGATTAGCAACAATGAATTTGAACATCCACATAACATAATTTCTCAACATATTCATTTGGAACATAGAAAAAAAAAAGTGCATGTATATGTCAAGGTCATTTAATTCACCTACAAAAATATGTGTATCTCAAGTATCTTTATATGAGAAATTTTGATGGATATGTGCTCAATTAAGTATATGTTCTCAATTTATGTTAACAAATAGGTTGTAATGCACTCATAAGAGCTATATGCAAAAGTAGAGCACTTAACAAATATAAAAAAATATTAAATTTTTAGTCCTATATAGAGATTGTGAACGAAAAAATCAAATGAACCCATAAGATTTAATAATAGCAATCATGTCAAGGCTTGTGTCTTCTATATAAAAATTATTTATAATTATTTGTTTCATCTTTAATGTTCACTTTATTACTCACAACTAAAAAAAGCTCTTAACCTACAAAAAAAATGTATAAAAAGAAAGTCATATGATGAAAAACAATTCCTTATATACATGATATGTATTTAATCCTAATATGGCCAAGCTCTACCATATGTTGTCTACTAACCCCAATATCAATAAAGCCCACATGTAAGACCAACTCTTTGAAAACTGTAGTGGTTATCATCAATATCATAACATACCCTTTTATCATCTTTAAAGATCTCTCTCTCTCTCTCTCTCTCTCTCTCTCTCTCTCTCTCACTCACTCACTCACACACACACACACAAATAAACATATCTTATTCTTGGTTTGGGTCAACCCAAATGTGGTCGTCAATGACCACACGGATCTGGCAAACCTTCGTAAAATCTAGCTAACAACCCTTTTGCAAGCTTGGGCAATAATGTGATGCTAGGTAGTTCCCCGAGCATGCGTCATGAAAGTTGTTATGAAGGACTTGGATCGATCCTCGCTTATGCATTAATAAAACTAACCAGTGTATTTTTCAGGTAGATAGTGTATACCCTCATTAAGGGCCTTGCAGTTTATCACTGATGTTTTGGTTTGATCCTTACCTACGACTTAATAAATTTAATTTCATGAAATTTGGGGCGAGCAATAGATACACATATATAATTTGATTTCCTTAAGCTTCATTTAATTAGGAAACATACAATAATATTGAGTATTTGATCAAATGTAAATATATATGTAGGGATGCTTACCTCCAGAAAAAAAAAATCTAAGAATATTGTATTTTTTTACTTGACAACTCTTATGATTCCTCAATGATCTCTACAATGTTGATGATAACCACCAAACAAAAATAATAGGTCTAATTCAAAGTTATGATGATTATATATTATAGAAGAAATTGTGCTCATTAGACAAAAAAGTATCATTACAGATAATTAAGATATAATTATTTATCATTACAATATTTCCTTCATCTTTCTTAGCACTTATTTAATTATAATTAATTCCACCTAATTCATTTAAGTTGTTAAAAGTCATGTTGATGGGAGTGCCAAAAGTAATGTTGAAAACTCTTGCCCTTGTGAAAACTTATCGGTCCAATTCAAGAAGTAGAAGATGTACAACCCTTTGCATAATAAGTCACTGACATAAAACCTTCTAACCCTTCAATTGCCTTTCAAGGAATTCACATGAATGTCCTTGCAAACACGATTGGAAGCCTTCTTAGCAATGCTTCTAATAGAACACTCTCGAAATGATCCTTGTGAAGGTCCAAAACTCAAGTAGCCTTGTCCTCCCCATAAGGGGAACCTCATTATCATCTAGACTTCCCTTATAAATTAACCTACATACATTGATTCTCATAATCATTGCTATTTTAGTCTTATCATGTCAACATAACACACATCCTCTCTTCCAAAAAGTGTACATGCATATCAGCATGGTGGGTGTCGTCTTAATACTACATTTTGATGGTGCAAGTTCTCATAATTGCCAACCCACTCGACTATCAATGTTACCTAAAAAATGAAACCTCATGTGCAATGACATCTCTCCAAAATTTTACAAGGCAAGGAAGACAAAAGAGAGGAGGGGTCCAAAAACAAAATAAGGTAGTGGGTATATGTTAACTTCGGTAGATTCATGCCAATTACTTTGGTTCACTCTGTCTACCTTTGCTTTTAATCAATATCCTAAAAGCAATAGGCTAGTTCTCTTGCAATAAATAATAATACTCCCATCTCACTTCATCAAGAGATATTATAGTATTCATGTGATATAACTACGTCGTCTGTCGGTGCCCAACATCACTTGGTCTGCTTTCCCTTTTTAGAGATCAACTTCCTTCCTTCTTCACACAAAGTTGTGTTGCTCTTATATAAGAGTGTTTCTTTATCTTTTCTCTAAGTATTATAATTTGTTGAAAAATCTCTATCTCTCACCTCATTCTTAGCTTTGTAAGATGTCACTTTGTGTGTCCTCCCAAAACATATAAATAATCCTAACAAATCTCATAGTGGACACAAGCCATTCAACTAAATAACTTCAATTTTTTTTTTTTTTTTATTGTTTCCATTCTCATTATTTTTCTATACTTTTGCCTCCTCATCGAATAATTTTTTAGGACAATGCATTCTCATCTCTTTATGATCTTTGTTGCATGTACTCATTGTCGTTTGCATCTTGGCTCAATGACTTTTTATTGTCAACACCAAAGGCAATGAAAACATAATCGAACTAGTATTTATATCCCATGATTATGATCACCCTAGAAGCAATCTTGTGATACTTGTAACACACACACACATAATAGTCCACCCTACTTAGCATTTGGGTTAGGAGTTACAATGTTTGATTTTATGTATCGTTTGAGGGCGTATTACTATTTGGTAAGATGATGGTTGTTAGAGTCGGTCAATGGTGGATGATAGACATCAACATTCCCTACTGGTGAACAATAACATATGCTTGTGTTACCTAGTGTCGATGACAACAGTTGATGGCATGCATTGGTGTTGTTAATGTTAAGTCATAATAATGATCAATAATGGATGTCAGGTGCTGACAAGTAGAGTGTTAGAACTTTCTGGAAGACATATGTAGCGCTTATGGATTCCCTTATAATGTGTAGAAGTATGGACTCTATATATTTTTGTCATGGCACCTAGTCCATCAACGTCAGTGACTATGACATGCATCCTTTATCATTTGATATTTTTTACTTTAACATTATCAAAATTTAACTCATTGGATTCAAATGATATTTTGCCCATCAAAACACCTTGAGATGCTTCCTCTTAAAAATATGAGTATTTTATTAATGTCCACTTTGACTCATAAATGTGTTATTATAATCATTGGATTCGTTTCATATATCAAGATGCTCATTTCAACTATAAATATATTTAAATAGAGCACAAAAAATTTTATAAGTTTCTTATTTAAAACTTGGGCGATATGATACGTGAGAATTTATGACAAATTCACGTTTTATCATATGAATTTTCTAATAACAACATATATAATTTGTGATCTTAAATGCCTAATTTTACGTCTACTCCATCACAAAGTTGATTTAGGCTTCGCTTGAGACAGCTTTTGGTCACTATTTTTTATTGCTTTAAATTGTGCGCAATTGTGCAAATGCTATTGAACATAACACTGAAGCTATGAATAGCAAATATATATTGTAGCATTATAAATTCAGCTTGCAATGTATTTATCATTTTTTTACTTGAATCAAGGTGACATTTTTTGGAGCAGAAATTTGAATAATTTCAACATTGCCACTGAATTTGTGGATTAATAAATTATTATTAGGATTTTAATAGTCATTAATGCTCAAATCAGTTTGGTAGGAAAGACCATTATGTGGATTAGTAAGAATGTGAACAATAATCATTGATTAACCACTATTATGTTATGATTTTTAAAGATGTATGTTTGTATTTGTTATATATATATATATATATATATTATATATATGGGTAATTATCATTTACCTTACCTGAGATTTGCTAATTATTATTGAATTATTTATCCAACAATCATTAAAAAGGGCATATTAGTCATTTAATACTCAATATGATGAGTTTAAGAGAGAGAGAGAGAGAGAGAGAGAGAGAGAGAGAGAGAGATTTGATAATGTATAAAGTATAGTAATAAGAAAATGTGTTGAACAACCACATAATATCGAGCATAAATCGTCTCAATTTTCTTAACAAATTGCTCCCCCGATGTTCTTATCAATTTTCAAACCTTTCGCTCCAAAGCTGTAGGTAGTTCATAATCTTCATCTTATTGATCCCTAATCAAGAGGATACTCTCTCTTCTTAGATCCAAACTCTAACTATCCTTTCACTTAACTAAAAGAAGTGATATCATACTTTCATGACAATTAAAATGTAAGATTCTAGCTAGATTTCTCTTTAGGAGGCTCTTCATGTTGAAATTTACCTTATCCAATTAGGTGAATTTCACAAAGTTCTAAGCTAAATCCTTAGGCAAAATTTAAAAAAAATAAGCTAAAAATAACTTCTAAATTTTAACATGGCAAGTTATTCACCACCACCATTACCGACCACCAACAATTGACCTCCCGTTCATTTTCGCTGCCACTATCAATAGCTTTTATAGCATTGTTGTCGACCTCTGCAACCAATGTCGTTGCCCTCCATCTCCTAACACACTCTTGTATGATATAAATTTTAAACCATGCATCTGCTAAAGACTAGAAGAATATATTAATAAAATATAATAAAAACAATTAAATAAGCATATTTAATTTTTATTTTATTTTTTTAAATCCAAAAATGTAATTGCTGATATTAATCATTATAAATATAGGATTTGCAATAAAAGGTTAGAAAAAATTATGGACTTAATGCAAGCAATCAATTTTAAAAAATATGTACAAACTAAATTAATTAAAAAAAATGATAGTGTATAAAAAGATATGATGAAAAAAGATTATCATAAAAATATAAAAACAATATAGATTAAATATATAAATATAATTAATATTAATATAGTCAACACTGCTACTATTCCAACATTTGGACTCACATTAATTATTGTTTTTTAAAATTTCACCTACTTTTTACTATTCACAATTTCTATTATGTTCGAACATAATTCTCACTTGCGCATTTTTTACTTCTCCTTCATTTGTCAATGCTTTCTTGAGCTTTTTTTAGAAAGTTGGGGTGGGATTTAAGGTTTCATCTAGGACAACTTTTTTTATTATTTTATAAAATAATTATTTTAATATAAAATTTTTTTAAACTATAATTTTTTATGCTAGAAAGTTGCTTTAGAAAGCGGCAAGGGAGTTGTTCTAAATGAACCCTCAGAGGTGAAATCTAGAAACTTTATGATTATTACTTGCTAAAAAATGTATGGCGATAAAAAGAGTTTTACGTTATAATTTTACATAAAAATCTCGTACAATAAAAATATCGTACAAAGACAAATAAAGGAAATGAACACTTAAGGCATTGGAGTTTTGATGTGAAAATCTGAGAACATAAAAAATCATAAGACCTGAATTTTATATTATTCATTTTGTATTTTTTTAATATTAATTTATTTATATATATATTTTTTTCACCCTAAAATAAGAGGCTGGCTCCGCCCCTAGTTGGGGAGAATCACAACAGCAGCTGCTTGAAAATGGCAACAACCTAGTTCTAAAAAATGACCATAACCATGTTCAGCAAAAATGACTTCCTTTGTTGCTCACATACTCCTTCACAAAGTCGTTGCCA
Organism: Dendrobium catenatum; assembly: GCF_001605985.2. NCBI lineage: Eukaryota > Viridiplantae > Streptophyta > Magnoliopsida > Asparagales > Orchidaceae > Dendrobium > Dendrobium catenatum. The sequence continues at coordinate 253,879 of NW_021319151.1, read as the reverse complement.
CAAGCTCTACTTCACCCTATCTGTTCAGCGCATTTCTGTTCTCTCATCCATCATGCACATACTAATGTACGTAGAGCTTCAAAAAACCTGCATTCTTGTATATTTGATTTGCCTCCTTAATGGCGACAGAGGCGGAAATGAATGAAAGCATTCCGAAAGTTCTCCAATCAAAGATAAATTGTGTTGTCGCCTACTATTGATGGCAATGTTGATGCCCTCATCGGCACCATCATCGATCGATGTTTGTCATCTTTAACAAGACTGATATTTTCCTTCTTATTCGTTGCCACCGAGCATCTTTTGATGATAACTCTATTGTTTTAAGACGCATTTTACTCCAACATGAACGTCATCTATCAAGACTATCATGTAAACAACTACAATATATTAGTGAATTGTCTAGTTATGAAGAAGTATACAATTTGTTATATAAGACTCATATTTGTAGAATTATTTCAACAATGTTATGCACCATGGTTTTTTGCCTTTCTGAAATTTTCATGTAAACAACTCAAATCTCCTATGAGCTGCTTGTAACTTATCTTTATATGTTTATGCAGGATTTTTGTTCAATATAAATTCTATAATAAATAAATAATGAATAAAGATAACTTTGTTTATATAGAATAAAGAAAAGTAATTAATTGAGATAATGCATGTGATGCTGCACTTTTTATTTGAGTGGCCACATTTGCTGCATATTTGACAAATTAGAGATTGAGATATTTGTTTGTCACTTTTTGTAATATGAGCGTGAATGATTCTTTTGTCTTGTGTGATCAACAGAAGATTGACCTAAACCACGGTAGTCAATTATCTGACTCTACCACATATACTGTTTATGGTTGGATACTTGGATATGTGGGCTAAGGCTTTGTTTGGGAAGTCATCCCAAATGAAGCCTAAGATGATATTGTGCTCATTGTCTATTTTTGTTAAGATATTTGACCTCTTTAATGCTACGAGTAGAAGTTTTCAAGACTTATGAAAGTGAGTTTGGACTTGATCGCCTTTTCAAAGGATTGGTATAAGTAGGGCATGCGTTGAGGCTGTATAAGATGATATCCTCATGATCAAATGAGGATCCGACTGCATTGATGTTTTTCAATAGTGTCTTGATTGAATAAAGATATATTGTCACAATGAGGTTTTCCATTGAAATATAGTGGAGTTCATTTTCAATTGGATGAACTCAAGGTTGCTTTGAATGCAAATGTACAAAAAAAAAACGAAGAAACAATGAATAGAGATAACTTTGCTAGTAAGGTTGCATTGAATGCAAATATGCAAAAAAATTGAAAGGCTTAATTACTACATACTATTCTTATGAATGTGTGGTCCTTTTTATATAGCTCAGATATGTTAGCCAATAGAATAGGTGGTTTTGCTTCTATAGTGGACATGAATTTGCTAGTTTTCCCTGTGGGTCTTTGATGGAATTTTTGTAAAGGTAATGTCTACTCCATTTGTGAAATTCATCTAATTGTTATTAGATAAAACTCTCTTTTTACGATCATGTATTTACGTCACTCATTTTGATCTGTTGGTTGGGAGTTTTAACTATCAATCAATAAGTCTTGAGTTCTAGTATTGCATATGTGATCCGTGTGCGAATTTGTCTTATTTGACATACATGCCCACACAAAATAGCATAAAGTTCTAAATTGTGAGAGTTTTTATATTTGACAAGTCTAAAAATCTGGCATAATATTAACTTACGATCACGAAGAACTCCTTCAATAAAAATATATTTTTCATGATAATCAAAATTTGATAATAAATATTTTAAATTTCATTTTTTATTGTTATTATTGAATATATTTTTATAAATAAAGAGCAATGAAAATTATGAAATGAAACTTGGAAACTGTACATCTGAACTCATATTCAAACAGAAGCTGCGTTTTAAAAAGTTTAGCTCAACCAACGTACGTACATCCAACCGCGGCACCGGTGGGCCATCAACATCGAGGAAGCTCGAGCTCAACTCATTATAAAAAACAACAGGTTCGAGCTCAGCTTGCAAGCTCGCGCCTAAACTATGAAGAGAAGATGAGCAATTACCTTAGATAAAAAGCTACCTTCCTCTTTGATGTCATCAGGTTCTTCTTCATCCTTGTTGTCGTTGGACACCCAGAAGCATTGCAGAAGCTACCCAAAACTGGGAGTAATTACTCTGTGCGGACACCGGACATAACTAAAGTCTGAAGCCCAATGAAAATGTGCCACGTCACCTGGTACCGAGCGGTAGCGAGCTGCAATACCGAGCAGTACCAAGCCTGATCAGTACTCAGTACCGATTGAGGTGGCGCATTTTCATGGGCTCTGGACAAAGTTCGGCGTCCGCACAGAATAATTTTTCCCAAAATTGGAGATTTGACACCAGATATTGTTGCAACTGTGCGATGTAGCCAGCTGGATGTGTTCAGAGGAAAGAAGAGTGAAGTTCCTGGGATTTTCACTTAGAAGGCATAGATTGCAACAATAGGAATTTCTTTGGCTTCGTTTGGGATGGCTTTTTTATTGCCTCTTAAAGCATCTTTAATGTACATAGATTTTAATTTTGTACTAAAAAATTGCTTTAAGAAAAAAATTTTAGTACAAAATATTTTGTATAGAATTTTTTGTGCCAAAAAGTTGGTTTAAAAACTGTAAAAAAAAAATTATTTCAACTGAAACTTAAAATACAGGTTTAAAAAATAGTTATAAAATTGCCTCAAATTAAGCCTTAGGCTTCAATTACCATATTTTGGATGGCTTTATTTTTGCTTTATAAAACTTCTTTTTAGTTAAAAAAATTCTTAAAATTTTTTTTAAAAAAAAAGATCTAAAGGTGCTCCAAAGGAAGCCTTAGTGCAAGTGAGCTAAGTAAAAACTAAGCTTCATTGCCTTATAATGACGCATTCAAACACATCAAGTAAATATATTAGAGTGGGGGG